>NC_053156.1:81306659-81479159 GCF_016835505.1 Polypterus senegalus | reverse complement strand
ATAACTATGTTCTTCTGTGTGTCATCTCTACTACAAAGTAAAGCAAGCTTTGCAGAACATCAGTACTTACTAACTGATAAAATGCACTCATTTCATTGCATTTTTTCTGACCCATTTCTTTTTTTTGATGTACCCATCATGCTTTAAAATATCTTTACTATATTAAAAAGGTTACCAGTTCTCAGGAGAACTTCTGGAGCAATGTAATTTGGGGTCCCAACAAGAGAGTGAGCAAGGCAACGTTGGTGCTGTCTCGCTGCACGCCTCTCTAATGGTTTCAGTCTGTCCCCACAGCGGCAATTTGATGAGTTCTCCCATTCTTTACTGAAGTCCATGCTATCTTGACGCACGTGGTCACCTATGGGTTAAATATATTTAAAAAGAACTCGGTTATTTCCTATGATGTCTTTGACGGCATTGACAAGTCAATAAAAACAAAAAATATACATTGTTTTTGGTATTACAAGAATTAGGAAAAGAAATCATATTTAGCCATCTGAACCATTTTTTTTAGAGCAAGTATCAAGGTGAAAATTATAATTAACTTTGGGTGGTACGGCCAAAAATCCACATCACAGTACAATTAAAAATGTTAAACAGATTCAGAAGATATTGGTATAATGTATTTGTATAATTTTTCTGACAGTTTTCAGAGTGAAGACCGGAACACGTCTTATATGCCAAAATGCTTATTAACACTCTGCTACTCAAATGGATTAACCACTCAGGCTTGAACATTTTGTTCATCACCCAGCCACCAGTACACAGGTCCAGACATTGCTTCTTCCTGTCTTTTCTTCCTTTTTCAAATCCACCAGCCAATGTACAGTCATGAGAACCAAAGCCCGCACCAACTGACGATCAGGTTAAACCACATACTGTACCTGTAGCAAACTGGGCAATACTTATAAAGACGTCAGCTTGTTTATTACACAGAGCTCACATACAAGTCCATACAAAAAAAAATCACCAATAAGACACAAATACACTGACAGAAAAATCACATTTTGTTTCTTTTTGCATGCACATGTTTTCAGACTGAAAGTTTTATATTTCACAATTGTTTGCAAATTATCACTACTTTAGCATTGTGGTAAGACAATGGTAAGACAATGCCACAGTCAAGTTAGAAATCTATACCTCAAATCAACTTACCACCCACTCTACTTTTAATTATATAGTTATAGTATAGTGTAAGTACTGTAGGAACTATGGCTTATATGGGATAAGTACACATGATCACCTGTCAACTGAAAACCAGTAAATGCACCTCACAAAGTATAAAGGAATTTGGGATAAGTACACATGTAGAGATATATGACTTGCTCAAGGAAAACCAAACTTGAGCTTAAAGCTCCAATGACCTCCATGCCTAAATGTATGTAAAACTGAATTAAATCTTGTGGCACCATCTGGACTCTTCAAGAAGTTAGGCTATTCTGGCATATTTTAAGAACCTTTTCCAATCTGCCAGTGCTGCATTTGCAATCTTTACTGTACTGATGCTGTTCAGTTACTACATCAAATCCTGTACTGCAACCTGGTTTGCTCCATAAAGTGCCTTGAATGCTAAAATTTACCAAATTAATTTCTGTGCAATACATTCAGTGATTCTGTACATTTTAAAAACTGAAAATAGTGATATTAATTTTAATATTAAATTGTGGTGAAAATAAGTTTTTAGCTTCCTTACCACTTTGGTAGTACTTGGAATCATGTGTCCACCTAAATCCAGTGCAGAGGCCAAAGTCTGTGAGTTTGATATGCCCATCTCTGTCTATCAAAATGTTGTCTGGCTTGATGTCACGGTGGATGAAGCCCATTTTGTGTACGCTCTCTACAGCACATGTGAGCTCGGCAATATAAAACTGTGCCAGTTCTTCTGGGAAAACTCCCTTTCGTATCAATAAGCTCATCATGTCCCCTCCTGGAATATAGTCCATGACAAAATACAAGTTATCTTTGTCTTGGAATGAATAGTACAGACGAACCACCCACTCATTGTCTGCCTCAGCAAGAATGTCACGCTCAGCCTTCACATGTGCCACTTGGTTCCTAAGAAGGACATCTTTCTTACGCAATGTCTTCATAGCATATAAGGCATTTGTATCCACCTTTCGGGCAAGGCACACCTCACCAAATGCACCAATGCCAAGTGTTTTGATTTTAACAAACATGGATTTATCCATCTTGGCTCTCTTCAGACGAATATAATTTGATTCTTTCTGGCACAGCATCATACGCATCTGTTCCTGTGCTTCCTCCGACAGACCCACCTGAAGAAAAGAGATAAGAAAAAAATATATAGCTAAGACATGATTGTTTATATCTAAAGCATACAATTAAATCTAGCATTTCATGTAAAGTTAGGTGCAATTACACTAGATTTTGCAATCTTAAAAATCTACCTTCTTTATATAGACAAACTGACTCATTGTTAGCATAAGATAAGAAGTTATTAGGTTAAATTAGCAATGCAACTAATAAATATATTTGGTTTATTTCTTTTTTTATTTTTAAAAAGTATGCATTACAAGAGAAATGTTATTATATAAAAATCAAGCACTGCTATAGACAAAAAAAATCTCAGTCCAATCAGAAATAATCAATTCCATACGTCTCAGAAAGAGTCAAGACTTGTTAAAAATAAATTAAATTAAAAGCAAACTAATGAGTATAAAAAACTTTAAATCATATATCCTTCGATCGATTAAATCAAAAGGAGTTCAGCACGGCTGGGGCAAGGCTGAGTTCTTTTGGAAGAAAAGCTGTAAATTCTTTTCCAGTTCTAAAGAAGATGTGCACAATTCTACACAAAGCAAGTTAATTTCTATTTTTAAGTAATATAATTTTCCTGTTGAGTTATTGGGGTCTGGGGTGCATTAGAATTCTTCCAGTTGAGAAAGATTTACCAATGTGCTAACAATGTATGGTAGCAAATGAACTTATCGCAATGTAGTCTAATCCTATCCAAAGTAACGCCAAACTCTGCTGTAAAAAGGATTTGGGATGACTGCAAATATGCCATTATAGTAAATGGTAATTTGAAAATATCTGCCCAAGCGACAAATTTAGTACATTTCCAGAACAATGTTCAAAATGCGGGTGTGCTATGAACACTGTCTCCTTCAATTTGTCAAATTGCAAGTTTTACAAAACCTAGGAGTAAAGCTGTGTGTCAGATAGTGCTATACGTAAACACTTGCTTTTTACATCCTGTGATTAAGCCAACAGTTTAACAAATCCTTTTTAGAAAACTAATGTACAAAGGAATGCTCTGAAACAGGAATACAAAATGGGGAGGATATTCATTCATTTTAATTATATTAATTTTAACTGCAAGAGAGAATTGCAGACTTGCTAACCTTTTAACATCTTGTTTCATGCTTTTCACCACACTGTGAAAACTGAGTTTAAACAGATCTTTAAATTTCCTTGCAACTATAACTCTCTATAACTATTCTGAAAAAGTCACTGGAAAGTGTTCTAATATAGATTACAATGTGCTAGTGAGTTTACTGGGAAAAAAGCATGTTTCTCTCACATTAATGTTAAATCCACAGATTTTGTAAAAGTCATTTAGTATATATAATATGACTGGCAATGATACTTTTGGGTCAGTGATGAAAAGAACCATATTGTCCACCTAAAGAGATTTTCTGTACCATATCTTCACATATAATCCCTTAATTTCTGAGTTTTGTCAGACACAAATGGCCACTGAATAGCATTCACCAATAGCACTGGTGATAGTGGACATCCTTGAAGGTTCCACACACTAATGATCCGGATTTACAAATTTTACTTATGGAGGCTTTTGGGCTTGAATAAAATAACTTGGTGAAGGTACAAATATTCAAAATGAACCCAAATTTGCAAAATACAGTAAAGAGATGTCCCAATTGTACCCTATCTAAGGGCACTAAGACATCTAGATATCATTTGGTCAGAGAGTGCATAATACATCATGTAAGTGGTGAATGTTTGACAACAGGTATCTGTCTTTAAAAATCTAATTTGATTTTAGGATAATATTATAGGGGGCACCTATAATAGTCTTTAGACAATATAGTTTTTTGCTAGTTGGTAATGCTTTAAAATCTTTATTCAGTAATTACATTATCTAAAGACGAATATTCCAAAGGGCCTGTATTCTTCTTTGTAAATAGTGTAACTGATGCCTGGCATAAAGTGTGGGCTTCTATAGACATACATAGTGTTAACCGGGCAACTTATCAGACTTCATTTTGTAAAATTCCACTGGTTAACCACCTGGCTCTGCAAATTTCCAGCTTAGTAAGAAATTTGTAGCATTCTAAGTTTAAATGAGCTTCAGTGGTTTGTTCAATTCCCTTACAATTAATGTATTAGTATGTTGTAGTAGTCATAATTTATCAAGAAAAGACACCTTGATGTGCACAGTGACTTAATGTTTTGTACAAATATACTACTGTATGTGCACTAAATATCATTTCATCTACATTTTACATCTCTGCTATTCTGTTTAGCATTTCCTTTTATATATATATCTCTGATTTGAGATAAATCATAGGAGTCCTCTCCATGCTCATAAGAGTGGCTTGATTAAAAAATTCATTTTTCCAATTCTCCTGTAGTTAGAAGAATAGGTTCTGTTTTTAAAACTATATTGTGAGTCATTAGGTCAGTTTCCATAATCATTATCATCCTTGGAAATTACAATATTTAACTCTGATATCTCTCCAGGTTTCAGTTTGATATAATTTGTCATTTAAGAATCGCTTTCAATGCCTTCCTACAGAAAAAGCTGGAGTTGTGTTGGTCTCTATGAAAATATAAATTTGAGAGAAATAATGTAAATATGCGTTTCAATTTAACCTTGAGTAAAATTATTATTATTTTTTTTTTAATGTAAATTGAGAATTGCTAACCCATCGCTTTATTTATTAAACCAATTTAATATAATTTAAGAACAATTTGGGAAAAAAAACCCTATGCCAGGAGGTCTGCAATGTCAATGATGATGCACACTCACTGCGACAGGGGGATTTTTTTTTCTTGTCATTAATCAATATACAGTATAATACATGTATTCAGAATTATGGAGGAAAAATTTGTACCTGGTAAAAACCCGTAACAATGTATACTACAGACTTAAACCTAAAACAAACAGTATCTAGGCTGGGATTTAATCCAAGCTTCTGGAGCTATCTGGTAGCAACTCTGACAACTGTGGCACTTTTGAAAAGAACAGATATACTGTATTGTTTTACCAAAACTGAATGATCACTGCTAATTATGAAGGGCAAATTAAATATAAATTAGATCCAAAACAAGAGATTCATATCCTTAACTTGAAAACCTGCAAGTTAAACAACAGCATATTTCTTGGGAGTACGTTGCATTACTCACATAGATTACACACATTTTACTACAGGTGGAAAGTTGATGCAATGGACATTGGGACAGACTCAGTGACAAATGTTGTCATTCCAACTCTGACAATATTTAAAGGTATTAAATAGCTTATAAGATATACAATAAAAAGACAAATTTAAAACAACACACTAAGCTTTCATGAAAGTCATAAAATGTCAATTTTAAACTGAAAACAACAAGGAAATTAACTTCATATGTGGACATTATTTACAGGTTGATAAGTTGGAATCATCAACTCAAAGAAAAATGTTTGTGTGGCACTAATGTTCAAGTTGGGTGGTATGGACATGTTAAGAAATACTACATGAAAGGGTCTTAACATTTTCAAGTGAAAAAGTACATGGAGGGTTGTTACTAAAAAGGCAATACAAAGGACATAACTATACTGCTTTGGCGGGGAGATCAGACCCATGTACCAATTTTTAGTTTAGACTAAAGTAAATGCTGCTACTGCTTTGGTGCTGAACTCATATGTTGCTGCAACTGGACAAAGTACTTTGAAAGGTACAATAATACATAAGAAAATCATGAGTTAAAAACTACATATAAAAATGACCCACAGTGATGATGTTACAGAGCCACATAAACAAAAAGGAAAACCTGGAAATGTTTGGACTTCAAAGCAGAATTTCAGCATATGAAAAGATAACAAGATTAATCACTTTTTAATATTGTGCCTACACAGTCGCAATAAATGTATTCATCCACTAACTGTAATTAGCACATCCATCCATTTTCAAACCGGCATATATAATACATAATTGTGATATGGGTATTGCACAACTACGCATATAGAAGTGTCACATGTACGAGGACTGGCAGCACAAAAAGTAGTTGTAGCAAGTGAACATCACAGCAAGAGTCAGATGAAGTGGCTATTTGGCTTGCCTATATTGGAAATTATATGAGCTATTACATTTTTTCAAAGCACAAGCCTCCTCTCGAGTTAACAGAAACATAAACTGCGACAAGCAAAAAAGCATACTTCACTGCAAAATATGAATCTGCAAACACCGAGCTTGTTTAATTTGTTTGTTTTTTGTAAGCAAACTAATATTCATTACTATAACCCATTAGTATAAGCAAACATATATTTTACTGGTACGTTGAAGAACGCAATGATGTCTCACAGTTATACATTTATTAAATACAGGTAATGACTGCCTACGTAAATTTTTAACCTGTTAATGATGTATATATAAATCTTACAATAGAAAATGATATAGACCTGACAGTGTTTATATGGAAAACCAGATGTAAAAAGCATGTTGTTACAAAAACTGCTTTAAAGAGTTTATTTAAATGAAATGTCTGAAATAATCTTGGAATTCACTAATTCAACAGTACAAATACAGTATAGAAATGTTTGAAATGTTATTTTTAGGATGGACTTTAAGTTTTAAGTTACTAGAGAGAAATGCTCAGAAAATAAATTTAAAATGTGTACATGCCAAGATAAATCAGGTAAATCATGTTAATACCATTCTATTTAAGCCCAATGCTGAAATCTGCCAAAGATAATAAACCCCCCCATTTGTTGTTACACATCTTGTGATAGTTGGGTAACTACTTGATGGATATAACAGTATTTTAAAGCTATTGTTATTATTGGTATTTATACATTTTATATTGTATTACAGAAAAAGGCACAATATTGTTCACTTGGATAATAGAGGTACTTTAACAAAAAGCCACTGAATGGGATTTTTGCTTTTACCATGGTAATGAATAGGTATTGAGTATCGTAAAATTTCACTGGTATTGTGACATCCCAAGCTTCTGCCGACTAATTTATTTACTGACTGATAATTCAAACAAACTCCTACAGGCTTGGCAGTTCAATCCTCATTTTCAACTTACTGTCTTAATCTGAGTGATTCAATTAGTCTGCCTTTACCCCAATGGGAAAAAAAAGAAATTATACACAATTTAATAAAAAAACAAGAATTAACCTAGACACAATGAAATGTAAATAAAGGTATGTTCTCCGATTTGGCCCTTCATTAAACAACTTAAAAAAAAAAAAAAATTTCTGTCCCCAACTGAAATGTCATGTTTCCTCCTACACAATTGTAAACAATTTTCAATAACATTCTTTGTTACAGCACTGCTCGAGTGGTTCCACACAGCCTACTTCACATTTCACTAGCAAATGGCAGTCATGAAGCAGAAGCATCCATTAGATATGATCTAGGCTTTGTAAAGCTTTCCACAACAATAAAAATGCAGTAGTGCAATATGCATAAAAAATGTTTTCACTTCTCCAACAACAATAAGCATTATCAGCCACTCTGGGTGAAAATATAATTGCATTAGTTTAAAGGATTAAAGAAATTTCTGGCCATAGCCACAGCTACAGTTTAAATCCTTAACACTCGGCTACATGCATGCAAACACTAAACTCTGCTGCTGCTTTACAATTTCACATCCATACTGCTCATTATGATTTGAATGCATATCTCTCAAAACTTACAAATAACAATTATACCGTGTAATACTTAAACAGAAAATAAAGACGGCACTGAACTATGGTTACTATGTATGAAACAGATTAGATTTCTCCGTTTGTTCCTGGAATCATCACAGAAAATGTATAAGTTGTCTCCTTTTTATTAAAGTTGTTTTTAACTGTGTTTGTATTTAATTAGTAAATAAATACCATGTGAAATTTTAGCAATTTAAAGAAAACATTTACTTATTTTCATGGTTTGCAAATGGAGCTATAAGAAACCTCTTTCAAAACGCTACAAGGGCCTGAAACAGCCAGCAGTAAGTATGGATATGTGAAGAGGAAAGTTGTTGTAAAAATCAAGGTCCTTAAATCTGTACTAGATCAAAATATATGTTGCTCTTGCAGACTACTGCAAAAGTCATTTTGATAGTTATGTGAGGGGCTGGTGCCTTTATCCAACATTTGATATACCATAGGTTAGATTTATTTTGTTTTTCCAGTTGGAACATGGGCAGGGGAAGTGACTATGGTCACACAATGTCACTAGTGGAACTTGAACCGACTACCTCATGCCGACTACCTCATGGTTTGAAGTCAAATTGAAGATAAGATTATTGGCCAATAAATGAGGGAGAGAAGCAGGTCTTCAATTCAACACAGAATTATAGGAAATATTGGAATGTGCTTTACCTATTTACACTCTATATTTATTTTTCCAAAGGCAATAACATTTTAGCAAAAATGCCTGCAATTTGTATGTTTTGAGCATTTGACTAGATAGCAGACATATGGACTATGTGACACAAGTAATATGAGCATTTTTTTTTCCTTTTTACCACTTTGTAAGTTTTTCACATTGTTTGTTGTTAGAATGAATATCCATTACATAATAAACTGTTTTATCGTTACAAACTACAAGGAGTAGGTAACATACAAAATGTATCATTTTTGGTTTGAGTCTTACTTTAAACAAGGGAATACTAGAAGATTAGCTGCAAACAATTTGGTGAAGCATTTACACCGTCATTTAGAATAGATCAAACGTTTCTTGTAAGAACCTTTTTTTTTCTACCAACTCATCGCCTGAATTTAAATCTGATTGCTAACTGTCTGATTTCATCACCCTATATCACAGCTAATACTTAACAAGAAGAATGTTCTATTTCCTTTTCTTTCAAATTGTTTTGTGGATTGAAGTCAACAGTTCATAAAGTACATACAGTACAGGCCAAAAGTTTGGACACACCTCCTCATTCAATGTGTTTTCTTTATTTTCATGACCATTTACATTGGTAGATTCTCACTGAAGGCATCAAAACTATGAATGAACACATGTGGTGTTATGTACTTAACAAAAAAAGGTGAAATAACTGAAAACATGTTTTATATTCTAGTTTCTTCAAAATAGCCACCCTTTGCTCTGATTACTGCTTTGCACATTCTTGGCATTCTCTCCATGAGCTTCAACAGGTAGTCACCTGAAATGGTTTTCACTTCACAGGTGTGTCTTATCAGGGTTATTTAGTGGAATTTCTTGCTTTATCAATGGGGTTGGGACCAGCAGTTGTGTTGTGCAGAAGTCAGGTTAGTTGGACGATCATTTATTTTTCAACAGGACAATGACCCCAAACACACCTCCAGGCTGTGTGAGGGCTATTTGACCAAGAAGGAGAGTGATGGAGTGCTGTAAATGGTCATGAAAATAAAGAAAACACATTGAATGAGGAGGTGTGCCCAAACTTTTGGCCTGTACTGTACCTGAAGAAACCTAAAACTGACCTTACACACCAGGGTAACTTAGTATTCAAGTGACAACATAAATACACTTTGGAAATGTAGGTTATCAGTTATTTCTACCAACACCACCAAAGATACCAACATAACTAAAACCAGCCTTAATATTAACCACTTTTGACAAAAGTACACTGGGGTAGCATGACAAAATTTGGTCATACAATTAATAACTACAGAAAATGCAGATAAAATTGACATGTAAAGCATTTTAAAATAAAATGTTATGATAATTCAGGAAATGGTCATTACTGGTTCTTGTATCTGAACATGAATACACTATTTTGTTCTTTGTGCAATAGGGAAATGCACAAAATTCTCTGGAGAGAGAAGTAGTAAAAGGAGACAAGAATGGTGATATACTCACACTAAAATTGTATTCACTTTACACAGTTATCTTTCTACTGTGATGTCCAACTCTGTCCCAAGGTATGTGAAAACTGACTAACTGGCTGAATTGCCACTAAAAATCCAAACAGTGGAAGCTGAAGCTTCCTTTCACAAATGTGACTAAGCAGTGACAGTATCATAAACTGTGATATGGTGTAATTTTAAAAAATGTTAATTCAATTAAAAGTCTCTTTTTTCAAACACACTGCAAATACCATGTACTTTTTTACATAATCAAATATTGATTACACAACAATAAGATTACCTAAAACATTAAAGGGAAAGTTAAATCATAAAAGTTACATAGAACAATGAACCATAAACTAAAGAGAGAAAACTCTTCATCAATAGTAACATACAATTACAGCAGCAAAAGGAACCAAGAAAAAAAAAAAAAAAAGGGAAAGAAAGCAGCCTCACCTCCTCAAACCCACTAAATAATTATTAATGAGTGTATGTAAATCAGAGTTCAGTTTACAATACCTGGAGCAGGTAATTAAAGTAACACCCTTATTTAATATATGGGCCTTTATATCAATATAACCAAGCCTTTATATATCGAGGGAGGGAGTCACTTTTAATTGCAATCATTCTTTCCAAAAGAAACACAGTGCGCTTTTTTTCCCCCAGATTTTAAGACAATAGGTGATTTCCAATGTCGATCAGCAGTGTTAATGCAATGTAGTTTGTAAAATAAAAAAAGTGTGACATTTTGGTTGATAATTGTCTAGCCCTTCTCCAAGTAAAGCCAACTGGGGAATTAATTTAACATTCAGTTTTAAAGGGAATAACAAATTTCTGAACCGCCAGCCAATAATGATAAAGTGACTTATAGGACCATCACATATCAATAAGTACAATTTCTGCCACACTGCCTCCAGCATAAAGGGGAACAGTTTGAATTAAGCTTTAGCTAATTTCACAGAAGTGAATGCCATAATGCTTGTGTACATCTGCATAATGTAGCCAAAGCCAAGAGACGTTGTTTATCAGAAAAAAGCAGGATTCAGATCTCTTTTGCATTTTAAGACAGATGTGAATTTTGAAAAATGAGTTCTGTTATCTAATAATGAGAAGTGTTTTAATTCCTTTAATTTTAGAAGAAGCATCTGTAAATCATTGTGCAAAGACGGCAGAGGGGACCATTTTGAGGGATAGAGAACATTTTTTATTTTTTATGTTGGCAAGATTTCTAAACAAACACTGCTGAAGCTACAAGAAGTTAATACAAAGAAGGTAAATTATCTCCATGTTGGCCAAGCCAAAGAAAACCTACCAAATCCGAATATCCACTTATGTACTGCTCTATTTGAATGCAATGTTTAGAATTGTCAAAAGACCACCACTATCTGAGCTGATTCAGTACTACTGCTCTGTGGTAGACATACAAGTCTGGTACTGCCATACCTCTCAAGAGATGGAGTCTCATCACAGTAGATCTATTTATTCAGGGCTTACTACCTTTACAAATAAATTTGAATATATCTTTTTGCAAGGTTTCTATACAATAGTTTTTGTTACTAAAATTCCATTTACCCATGATAATGGCAATTGGTTAAGATGCTTAAAATCTTTATTAATGTTATTTCATTAATTTATGAAATTAATATTTATTAGTTCGTTTGAAGGATTTGTTAATGATATACCCAAGTAGGTTTTCCCAATTGTATTTAGATTTAACTTTCTTTGCTGAAAGTGCCAGAGATAGCAATTCTAAGGACCTGACACTTTGATTCATTACTCTTATAATATTTAAAAGGAGTAAACTTAGTCACAACTTTCTGAAACAATTCCAGCAAGTTAAAAGGCTCTGTTAATGCAATTAGAACATCATCCACATAAAGTCCAGTTTTATGTACTGCAGGTCCAATGTGAATCCCCTGATTAGAATGTATGTGCTCTGCAAAAGGCTCCATAATGAGAACAAATATTAAAGTCGAGAGAGGGCAACCGTATTTAGTCCAATTTGAAATATCAAAGGGGGCTAACAGTGACCCTTCTGTTAAAAAAAAAAAAAAAAAAAAAAAACTCTAACTGAAGGTTTTGAATATAACGACAGAACAACCTTACAGATAGGTCTTTCAAGATTAAATTTACTCAGAACTTCAAACAAATGCTTTATCTACAGCCAGAGCTAATAAAAGAGTGGGAAAAGATTTAGATTCGAAATATTAAATGATATCAATGAAACATCCTGTACTGTCTGGTGCCTGTTTTCCAGGTATAAAACCAACCTGACCAATACTAATTATAGAGGGCAGAATCAAAGCTAATTTTGAGGCAATAATCTTAGCATATACTTTCACATCAGAATTTCACAATCAAATAGGCCGAAACTTTGTAGGAGAGGAACATAGTTTGCCCGGTTTGGGGACAGTGACCACAATCACTTCAAGCATTTCTTTAGGAGATGTGCATTTGAAATGACTTCATTAAAAATGTCACAAAGGCAAGGTATAAACTAGACTGCATATTTCTTATAATACACATTAGTAAAATAATCACCTCCAGGAGCTTTGTTATATTTAAGAGATTGTATAGCTGCATTAAGTTCTTGAGAAAGAAGGGTGTTAAGTTTAATTTGCTGTTCGTTTGAGAACGCTAGGAGTGATACTTCAGAGAAAAATACCTTAATAACTGAAGGGCTGGGTTGTAGGGTTTGGAGATTCTAACTTGAAGTATATAATTCAGTATAAAAAACTTAAATTAGTCTGCAACAACCTGGTGGACCATGTAAGATTTGAAAGAGATTATACCCACCTGTGATTCAAAATAAGCAACCACAAACATTACAAAAAGGAGTCTCTTTTTACAGCTTATCTGGTTGCTTTTAACATTATAAAGATATTTGTTTAGTAGATGGTGTAGTTTAATTTGACGTAAAACAAACAAAAAAGTAAAAATTAAAATATTAACATATTAAAAAGAGAATAGAGGGGAAAAAATAATTCTTTCAAAGATGTAAAATCCATACATTTCAAAATAGCAATCAACTGTTACATATAAATGAAAAGTAGAATAGGTTCAGTGTCACTTTTTAATTCATGGACTAAAGTATAAAGCTAAATTACTACACATGTGAAAATTAAAAACTTGAGCCCAACCTGGATTACTACAGCATTTTGGAAAACAGCTATGTCCAAACAGATTTATTACTGCAGCAATATCCCCCACTATGTTTTTATAGCTACATAATATATGATAATATAACTTGATACCACTTCTCAGAAATTGAGAATAATATTCTGAAAGCATTTAAGTGCACAGGGACATAAAAGTTAAAACAGCAAAACTGCTGACTCCAGACTACTATAAACAAACCACACACAACATTCAGAATGTTAGTTATTTTCTCTATGAAGATGTGTACAAATTTTATAAAGCATGTCATTACAATTAATATCAGTCATTGATAATCTAAACAAAAGCAGAATTTAAACATAAAGCACATTTTATAACAAGAAACAAAAACAGTAACGCAAAGGATCCATTAATTTAGATTTTTGACACATGCAAGTTTTTCATATTGTATATATTAATATGTACATAGTGACCATGCAAAGGCAAGGAGCAAATTTCATGCAGTTAACGTAAGAGGTCCAGTGGCAACAGGAGATTACTTGCCCATAAAGCTGTTGAGGCAATTCAGGTCACAGAGCTTCAGACACCATTACGATCTAACCCAACTGTTAGTGAGAGTGAAAAGAAAGGAAAAGAAAGGCTCAGAAAGACAGAAAATGTAAAAGATAGTGCTTTCAGCTTTGCACCTAAAATGTATAAAAAGAGGGGATATAAAATGCCAAGTTTTAACAGGGAGGAAAAAAAAACCAAAACAGCCACTTGTTCACATACCACTGACTGGCACAATAAAAATAAAAAATAAGCCCAAGTATGGTCATTTTTAATGTGTTACTTCAACCTAATAACCCTAGAAACAAAACCACAACAATTACCTGTTAGTACAACACTGACATTACCAGAAAAAGACACAATTATAATTGGTCATTGGGAAAAAAAGTGTGGCTGTATATTTTTTTTACAAGTTTTTAATCACACTCAACCTGTAAACAACTAAGTTGTAAGTCCTATATTTCTTTTGTCGAACAAATGTGCTTTCTTAACTAGTAAATGTGAAAACCTGAATAGTACAAAGAACTGAGAGAGAAACAGGATGAAAGTAAAAGGAAAGCTACTCAACTGTGTGCAGTTTTTCATGTCTTCAATGAACTTTCTACAGGATTCTACTGATTAAATGGAGAACACAAAGAAATTGTATACTGTACATTATTAAGATGCATTATTTTTAAAGTAAATACAGATTATGGAAATGTCCGTGAAAAATTCAAGAACAAGAGCAGCTTAGCACAAATGTGTTGAAATAACAATTTTTCATTAAAGTGAAGCAAATAAAATAAAACATTGCCGTCCATGTCAAAATGCATATAAAAGGGGTCATGTTAAACTTCCTTGAAAATGTTATTAAATGTCTTCTGCACACCATAACGCAAATTTGTATTAGTTTTAAAAATTGCAAGTAGTTTAACACAGAGTAAAGTGTTAGGATTTGCTCACTGGATAACTCTCTTAAAGTAAGATTGCAGTTTTTGCAATTATCTTGGGGTAATACCAGAGGCTTTCCCAGCTGGGTGATATACAAAAGCAAGATGAGGTGAGGGTGACACAAGTATTCATTATAAAAAAAATAAGAATGCTAACTGTTGGATATCCACAAGTATTATTTTATGTAATGGAAACATTTACATACATAAATCATCATTTTTACCAGGTAAACTTAAATGACATGAGTGTAATAGCTGCATAGTCTGATAAAAACAACACAACAGTAATTTTTTTGGGGAAAAAAGATTTTAGAACGTTTGTCCTAAATGTTTAACATTAACAAGCAACATCCTAAACGGACTGGAGGCAATTATAGAAAAGTAGCCAACCCGCGGCGTACCATACAGCGCATAAGCAGGCCGGTTTTTTAATGATTTTTAAGCACAGGGAGAAAATTAACATTTGAAAAATCGGTAATGTAATAAATCAGCAAGAAAAGCAACATTGTAACAATGCACGGAACGAACCAACACACAATCGTCCGTGACTGAAAACTGGCGGACCGCCATCACGCCCTCTCCTGCCAGACGGAGGGATTAGGGTGCACGGTGCTCAGTGTGGAACGGGAGGAGAGGAGGACATCCATTCAGCTCCCTCCGTCATGCTAGTCTGCCTATTTCTCATTCAGTATGCACTGCCCGCTCATGTGCCCACATCCAACTCGTCACTTGAGTCGGTGTCGTCTTTACACAGTCCAGATACACCTGTGACTCACGTAGACATCTCATTGCTCTGTGCGGTTTTGGCTGCTTTTCTATATATAATCCACCAAGACTCTCGACCACGGTAGTATCGAGGTGGGAGGGGGTGTGCGCAAAGGGTAGGGACGCAACCAGTGGGAGCGTATGAGTCGCACTTAGTGGGAATTCCACGGTTTGCAGCCCGAATGGGGTTCAACGGCTTACCCACGCCTCTCTGCATCGGGTAGACACACGCTCAATCTCAGGCATAATTACTTATTGAATGCTAAACACTTCTGGAAAGACACGGTTGTCTAAAATGGGTTGGTATGAGAATACAACAGTAAGTGAATGAAAAGATGGAACTCTGGAGAGAGCAAAATACAACACAATAGTGAACCCGTGGCATAACAAACGCCACATAATTATTTATTGATGGTTGAACACTTCTGGAAAGACACAGTTGACTAAAAAGGGAGGGTTTGAGGATACAACAGAAAGTGAATGAAAAGATGGAACTCTGGAGAGAGCAACATATAATTGTCTGTGAGTGAAGAAGACGCATGTTTGTCGCGGATGCGAATTGCTGTATGTAGCGTGTAAAACAGTTTGCTATGGTGCAGGCAGTCGTGCGTCGTAACCGAAAACTCGGTTTTAAAGACTGCTTACTTCATTGTGTTTTAACCTCAGTTGTAAAGGATTGTTTTAAGGATCCCATGGTATACCCCTCGCAAACAGTTTTACACACTGCAAATGGCGATTCACTTCCGGCGTGGCTCCTTCCTGCGTGCGCCATAGGTGTCTTACTTGTCGGCGGCTTAGTGAATCCACACCCCTTCCGCATGTTTTCCATGAGTGTCTTGCCTTAGTGATATATATATATATATATATATATATATATATATATATATATATATATATATATATATATATATATATATATGTTTAGGACTGTTAAGAAATCAATCCATCAATAAAACTGGGCACATATCGATATGTGATTCATTGCATTACTGCTTGCTGACAAGCTGTTACTGTGTTCTGAAAGACAAGTGCACCCCTTTTTGTTACAAAACACGATTTGTCTGGTTATTCAGTAACTTTGCGGCTGACAATATAATCCAAAAATGTTGGATAGACACTCTTAGGTTAGAGCACCCGTCTTCTTTGGGTCAAAATATTGATAGAGAACTTTGTTGGCCAATCCACATATTTTACACTATACAGAAGGAACTGAAGCTCAGTTAAATGAGTAACAGATTATGAATTGAAAAGAATGATAGTAAACTGATTACTAAAACATTTTTTAGATCACTTCTATTATGTAGATGTTGCTTTTAGATAGATTTCTATCAGTTCTAATATTTAGGTGTTCTTTTAAGATAGATTTCTATGTGGCACATGAACATTTTAAAAAGGATTCAATGATAGATACAAACATCTCAAACATTCCTTCTATCATATTTTGCCAAAGTACATGTATGTATAAAACAATTTAAAATTTTGACATTATTGTTGTTTGTCAAATGTCTCAGTTTAGTAGTACAAAGGTATGGTAGATAACTTGCCATTTAAATTAAAAACACACAGCCTAGAACAGTTTCTGCCTGTGGCAATGTCGGCTTTTCCTTTTATTTATTTCAACTAGAAACTTCCATTGTTTTCTCCATAGTTATAAAAAGCTCAGAAGAAAAATATTGGCTAAAATGGCTAATCTTTCCTGCCCTACTATAAAAATGAAAATATGTGTGGTATGTCCTGTAATCTATACTAATAAAAGGCAAAGCACGCACGCACGCACTCACGCACTCACGCACTCACGCACTCACTCACTCACTCACTCACTCACTCTCACTCACTCACTCACTCACTCACTCACGCACTCACGCACTCACGCACTGTGTGGGTGGAAGGCTGAAATTTGGCAGGTTCATTCCTTACAGCTTCCTTACAAAAGTTGGGCAGGTTTTATATCGAAATTCTACGCGTAATGGTCATAACTGGAAGCAGTTTTCTCCATTTACTGTAATGGAGATGAGCTTCAACGCGTGGGGCGGAGTTTCGTGTGACATCATCACGCCTCCCACGTAATCACGCAGTACATAGAAAACCAGGAAGACCTCAAAAAAGCGCTTAAGAAAACATGCATTATATAATTGAGAAGGCAGCGAAACAATAAGAAGCGAGCGAAAGTGACATATACAACCATATTCATGAGTTCTGCTACTGAAACAAAGCACGATGTAAACCTACACTTTAAATTAAGTTCATAGACAGGCTGCTGCTGGCGTTTGTAATTTAGTGCCCACCCATATAAGGCCGTCCGTCAGCGGCAATCCAATAGCAAACTGCCACGGGTAAATATTCACGGGTGAAGGACTGTGCTTATGGAGAGGAAGATGAGATGGTCAGGGTGGTGTTTGACACAAACTCAGCGAAACTGCGAGAGAAAGTTTTAAGTGCCAGGACTAAGGTAACATTAAATACAGCCATGGACATAGCACGAGATGGCACCAGCACTGCTGGGAACCTTCGATGCAAGTACACCAAGCGGCTCACGTGAACTGACGCAGTGCACAGATAAAAAGCAACAGTTCCAAAGAGCGCTGAACAAAACTAATTACACAATTGAAAAGGCAGCAAAAATATGAAGCGCCTGATAAGCATATTCATAAATCCAGCTACTGCGGAAACAAAGCACACGGTGGAAAAAGTCAATGTCCCGCTAAAGAAAGACAGTGTAAAAACCCGTGCATGCAGTGTGTCAGGTCTCAGATAAAGAAGAAGACGAGCCGTTTATTGATGCAGTAAGAAACGAATCGATGAATGAAACCTGTCATCTTTACAACGATTGACAAACACGGAATGTAACTTGAACACAACACATCCTACAAATACGAACCTGATTGAAAGAAATAATGATAATCAAATCCTTGATGACAGCAACACTCAGTAACACTCACAAAACAAATACTGTATATTGACAGTCATGTTACGCTATTTTTAAAATGTTCCCTTTTCTTTTCTACCTTTTTAACACACTACTTCTCGCTATGATACGCTGGTATATATATATGTATATATATATATACCAATCTACATACTCGAATAATGGATACTTTATTCACCATCAATGATTGTTTTGGTAAAGCCATACTCAGTGTATTCATTAGATGAACGGTAAAAAAGTAAGAGCGAGGGGAGGATGACTCATTGAGGCATGCAGGCTGTAGTGCGTGTCAACTCTATCTGAATTATGCGATCACATTTGAAAAATATATCTTTTCAAATTCTATTTAGTCCATATGTGTCAAACTCAAGGGCTGGGAACATCCGCCCGTGTGTAATTATATCCGCCCGCAGATCATTTTATATACTGTATTATTGTTATTAATGGCCCGGTATATGAAGCGCTGGTAACACAATAAACTACAGATCCCATAATGCAGCGCTTCAGCTGCCTTGCCAACACTAACCGCGTTAATCAAGTCTACCTTATGATGCTGCAAGTTATTGCGGCTAGAGTTATTGCGCACTGAGTTTGCACGGCGCTTTGGTGACTTTGAAGAACAAAAAAAGTCCGTCTACATGCGGCTCGAACCTTGTGCATGTTTGGTACCACATATCTGTGTAAGAAGATCTTCTCAGTGATAAAGACTAACAAAACAGCACACAGGAGTCGCCTCACTGATGAGCACCTGCAATCCATCCTGAGAATCTCCACAACACAGAACCTCATACCAAACAGAAACGAACTTGTGGCCAAAAAAAGATGCCAGGCGTCCAGCTCTAAAATGACATATGAGCAAAGACAACTGAATGATTTGATTTGTTATTGCACGTAAGAGCGGAGTCAACTGTTTTAACAAACAGCGTATTGCACTGATAATGAAATAGCTGTGTGTGTATATATGTAGATATGTATGTATATGTATATATATGTTTATATATGTGTGTGTGTATATATATATATATGTTTATGTGTGTGTGTGTAAATAAATAAATAAATAAATAAATAAATAAATAAATAAATATATATATATATATATATATATATGACAACACTACTCATCACTCACAACAGTGACAAAACAATTACATTGACAATCAGGTTACGTTATTTTCAAAATGTTTCCTTTTCTTTTCATTGCTTCTTTAACACACTACTTCTCCGCTGCGAAGCGCGGGTATTTTGCTAGTGGTTAAATATAATTAGAAAATGCATGAATGCACACTATGGCTTACCTCCATGTTCTCTGTGCAGATAACATTGTGCAACATCAAAACTATTAGTAATGTCCACCTTAAAAAGGATATTTTTTAATCTTAACTTTGCTCATTGCAATTTTATTTAAAACTAGCCACAGTATCTGGCGAATACAAGTAATGAAATAATTAAAAAAAAAAAAATTGCTATCTTTTGCCCTATATATACCTTCAGTACATTTCCTCTGTATTTGTGTATGAATGTGTATGAGTTGTGTAGAATGCTCCAGGATCAGTACAAAGCTGTATGAAGAATAAAAAAGGACCTGTCTTTATTTGATGCAAAGCTCCCTAACATTAAAAAAAAAAAAATCAAAACAGATCAAAATACTGAAAAAACAAAAAATAATTTGGGCTCAGACACTCAGTCCTAATATGAGTTGATCTCTACAAATTGAAAGGAAACATGTGCCTTACTTGAGTTTTGTGAAAACTTTTCTTAACAAAAATTTAAAAGGTTTTTTCTTTCTATGAAACACACCTGGAAAACACATTAGATAAAAAAAATGTACTTCACAGTGTAACAGGTCTGGCCAAATGTGTATTAAGTGGCAAAGTCCCCTTACAATGTAAGTGACAAAAGGCCTCTATGCAAAAGACATGCATGTTGCTAAGCTGACAATTCCAAATTACTTCCACAACAATAAATATGAAAAAATACATGGCAATCATTGCCCTGTTTCAAACACATTGTCATATGTAAATTACTCTACTTATTCACCATTCTATCAGCTTCTCATTTTAGTATGCTTCTGATTTAAATCTAGTTCAGATATTAAATACTGTAATTCCTAAGCAGGCGGAAAAAGGGGTGTAATACAGCAGCCCCCATTCAACTGCTGTTTGGAAATTAGGGATGATACCTTGTTTATGAATATCATACTGGTATGTGCCTTGGCAGCTGCTAGAAATGAAGGTAAGAGTATTGAGAATATGTTATGCCAGTGCAAATCATATGATTGGTTTTATTTAGAAGGAAACAAGCATATATATGGGGAAAAAAGGAAAGACAACAGTGCTGACCCTCTGGTGAAATGACCTCAGCCTGTATGAAGTGAGAAAGTAGGTATGTTGTCAAAGCTCAACATAATTTATTTTAACAGCTTTGCATAAGGCTCTCTTTTCTTTGCATTTTGAGTAATAGTAACTTTGTCACCTTATTTATAATCCATTGCATATTTTTTAAGCCTGTAATAGAGATATCGGATCAATATCACTATTCAATCTGAAATAAATCTGATAAAAATCATATTTAAAGGCAAATCCTTAAATTTGATTGCAACAGAATGGCTGTTTATTTTATCCTGCACTAATGTTAGTATCGTGTTACTTCAAATATGCTCCGTAGGGATTCTCTGATTAGTTTTTTTTTTAATGGCAGCTACTGATCACCGATTTCATGTTATTGAATTGGCAGATATCTATACTGATTGCAATATGTTTTTCTTTATCCCTTTAAAACTTTTTGTACTAAGATCCTGCACAACCCGACACGTAGAAGCTGTATGTTCTTTATTAAACTGTTAACTTTGGTATTTTTTTTTTTTAAATTAAACTACAGACCACAGGAGTTGTCTGTTAATTTTTAATTAACAAAATTAAATTCTGTAGGTTTATTGTTCATTAATGTGACCACATAAGACACTAAAATATTTAAAATTTCCAAAGAACGCACACTTTTTAACTATTAAAATATGTACAGAAAATATTTATCCCCAATACATAGGGCATGGAAGAAAATAAAGTGCTTCTCATAATTAGAAGTGGTTATATTGTTTAATTTCTTCTATAACATACTTTCCTGAAACAAAGCTTAATTAAAAAAAAAAAAAAAACCTTTCACCATTTGTCTAACAAAAAATATATGCATTCCCTCACATTCATTCAATTAGTTGATACTGCATATATTGTATATGCATTTACATGTTTTAATAATTTTCAATCATTGTTTGCACTACACCTTTTTTGCTATTAATATAAACTACGATATTTATATAGCTGTTTTTTTCCAGTGCACCTGCTAGAATTCTCAATTATTCAGGTGTAATTATAAATATGAATTACCATTTTAAATTATGCAGTCCTTGTATCTTACCGAAACTTAATAATGTATAATACACAAAAACAAATAATAACCAATAAAAAAGCTGAAAATCTATCAGATGTTCAAAAGAATATTATGAAGAATATACAAAGCTCACATGTTTAGACAAGTTAAACTGATAAATTTTGCTGTTAAGCTAACAAGTCTATTTCAAATTTTTCATTATCTTTTGCTTTTCTACTTGAACATGTGAGCTGCTGTACTAAAACGCAAGCTCACTCACTATCCAAACTCAGACAAGCAGCATCCATTTTAATTAAAGGACAAAAGGTCAGAATTCATTAAATTAGATTTTCTTACTGTTTGGCTAATTGCACAGGAAAGATTCTTCCTGTTTCTTTTTCTGAGTTTATTACTCCACTTTCTTTAATGTAAAGGCTAATAACATGTTTTTTTTCTTTCAGTTTACAAGATGTTTGCAGCAAACATGCACTGCAAAGATCACCGTAACTGAATTCCAGTGAAGCTTAGAAAAGAAGGGACTAAATAAAAAATTGTATTTTGTAATTGGTCAATATGCCAATCACCAATCGAGTCTTTTGTAGGGAAAATCTGCTGATTTAGATCAGCGTCCGAATAATCAGTGCATCACTAACACTGTGAAGTACTGCTGTATTTTACAGAACTTTTTGGCATATTACTGGCACAATCAACTATTCTGTAATTTTGAATGGCTAGTCTGTATCATTATAACACTGACAACCTTCTGGTTTGTAAATACACCCCTTTCCCAACGCAGCTTGGGATAGATTTTTCTAACCTGCTATTGCTCTTTGTTCTTTCAAACAACTTCTCCAGCACCATAAACCTATCCTTCTGTACTTTATCAGGTTCCAATTCACTCTTATAACTTCACTTCAGCAAACAAAAACTGCTTTAATTACTCATGAACAACAGCAGAAAATAACTGCCATAATTAGATTTTTTGATTATTTTAAAACTGGCTTTTTAAAGAAAATTTTTAATGTCAGCGATGCATATACAGTACAGCAACTTCAGCCAATACATGATGGCACACACAGCCTGCATCTTGAAACCTAATGCCTATAACAAGGCATATGAAAAACATGTATTAAGATTATGTTTATTATATTTTTGCTACATCTGTAAATGGCACAAAAATTACCTCATTTAGCTTAACTCCATACGTTATTCATTGACAGATGACTCCCACTCCCAGCACACAACTGGTGTCTCATGCTAGTGACTTAACACTAGAATCCCTGAAGCCTAAGAAAAACTCATAATCCTGGGCCACTTTAAATTCCTTCACACATCTCCTCATCAGTGCCTTCTGTTTTGTAAATGTGTCGATCAACACAAGCAGCCTGCTATCCCATTATCACCCCCACCACCAAAACGGTGCTCAATTCGGGCAAAAAGTTTCTTCCAGCTCAAAGCTCCTTATCTGCGTGTGAGGTGCCTGGAGTTGTATAGGGTAAATAATACAGTATAACTTTATCTGGAACAAATGCATTTCATGTGTGTTCTGTGTCTACAAAGATCTGGGTAGGTGTAGGATGAAAGGAAATGCGAGGCAAGAAATGCTGAACACATACCTAAAGCAGAAACTTTTTCCATGTTATACTAATAATGATGTGAAGTGTATAATGTGTGAAGACTTTAGTCCAAATATTAAATAAACACATGCACTTTTATTCAAGAATATAACCATGCTTGGTGCCATAAGTAAAATGGGACTTCCACCTGCAGCTAAATTCACTTCAGTATGTGAGCAATTCGCCACAATAGTGTTTAGATCTGGCAGTTCCTTGCTGGCATTTATTACTGCTTCTGCTGATCGTCACATTTACAAAACAAAAGATCTTTCTCAGTGTCACTTTCATTTGATGGCTGCATTTTCTGAAAAACAGTGCATGAGTCATAAGCACCTCATGCTCTGCAGATGTACTGTAAACAAAAAAAGTAAAAATGTAAATAATATAAAAAGTACTGTACATAAAGTACAGATGTACAAGTAACAGATAAAACTTTTAACCTATGTTCAAATATATTTGAATATTTATTTTTAATATGAATATCTGAAACTTAATTTTTGATAATCTTAGACTGCAACAGGATGTTAAAGTCCCTTACCATTGTTACCATAACTAAAAGCAAAACAACCTTTTCAAACATAGGTGCCACTCACTTTAGCTCAACCGTTTTGATACTCAGTTTGGACACTTTCTAGTGCACATTTTATTGCAGATATGCATCCATGACTAAACTGGCTCAAGTCAAGCCAGTGATCATCTAAATCTTTTATAGCATTTTAATAAATAAACACCAAATAATTTTAATATTTCTTTATGACATGAGGGGTCTTTATTAAAGATCACGGCAATCTGAAGGTGTTTCCCCAGAGATCAGGCTACTCTCTCTATCAGGCACCAGAATAATGTGCTGCCTCAAACTTGAACCGCAAATTAGGATCCTATGATTTCCACAATGCGGAAAACATGGACAGAATCACAGAATTAATGCTTAAAACCGGATTTTAATTTTAAAAACGGAAATATGAGGAATTTAGAGACTGAAGAGGTGACTGTTACAAAACTTCCCAATAAATTAAATGAATGAATAATCTGTAGTTCTATCATTCAGATACTATTTTTTAGTTTGTTATTTTTCAAGCGAACACAACTCTTGTAGAAACTCGGCACCTACAAACCTGGGCAGAAGAGCAGGCTTCTCATTAGATGCAACGAGCCCTTAAAAGTGGGTTTCTCTTTCTTTTTTTCTGTTTAATTCCCGGATTTATCATCTTGCAGATTAATTTGCTTTTGCTTTGTAATTAATTATTTTAAGATATGCAGTAGATGAAGCTGCAGATGTAATGATGCAGGCTTTCAATCTGTAAACATTTAAGGTTTAATAATCATTAGAAATAATTTACATAACTGCAATTACAAGTACTGAAGACCAGTACTTTTTGGCAGATGTTATCTTTATGGAGAGCTGCAACTTTTCCACCCCTTCACAGCCAGCACTTCGGTCCCTTCACAACAACCAGCTGAATCTGAATGACATTTTAGCAATGGTTACAGACAATGCATCCTACTGTCTGAAAGCATACTAGGAAGTTTTTAAAGGGGTTATGCCTAACAGTGTACATTCAATCGGCTTGTGTCATGTCATCAGTTTGGCGGGAGAGACCGGGCAGCACTATAAATACTTTAGTGAGGCTGCAACACTAGTGATGTGGGTAAAGTCTGCCTTCTTCAAGAAGCCTGCCAGGAACCACCACGTGAAATAGCTGGTTCAAATCAGTAGGGTACCTCGCTAAACATATTCACCTCTACAAAAAGTTCTTTCTAGCTGAGATCACATCAACTCAGTCTGTAACAAATATCCTAGACCCAAAAAGTGTAGTTAACCTTCATCTCAGAAGGATGTATCAAACTAGTAACAGCTCTTACAATTCTGGAGGGCACTCACTGTCTTACTGCCTTCTCAGCATATAGCATCATGGAGGATCTGGGCTCCTACCTGATGGATGGAACTGCGAAATAAGGTTCAGTTGTGCTAGTGTGTTGTTTCATAAAAAGGAATGTAACGTGCCATTTCATTATTATTTACTTTGTTGTAGCTGTTGCTATTAAAAGTAAACAAAAATAATAAAAAAAAATTATATATTTTTTATATATATTTTTATATATATATATATATATAAACCCAAAAATTCCGAATCAAGGAAAAATGAAACAGTGAAAACCAAAGATCAAAAACAATAGAACGAAATTTGTGAAAAAATAAGACAGATTCCATAGGGCCCTAAGAAAGGTAAAAAATCTCAAATTCTCCCAGAGTATGTATGGACTTCTCCCACAGACAAATCTCAGTCATATTAATTGCCAGTCCTCATACAAAACATAACTATACAGTGTAAGACTCAGTCCCAACACATTTATAACAAGAGAAAAAATACACTCTTACTCTTTGCATCTCACTTTCGAGCTGCTTTCTCCTCCGCATCCTTTGCTGGTGGTTCTTCAGAATATTTTCCACATGCTGCTCCATGAAGAACTTGAATGCTTGAGGGGAGTAGCTTTGTACAAGTGACTCTCTGCGCTCTTCATCTTTCTTGTTTTTCCTCACAGGCACTGGTGAAGTAGTTATCTGCTTTTTCTCTTTGTCCACTACACACACTGTTCCCTCAGTGGTCTCTGTTTTATCATAGCAACTAGTACTACTACTTTCCTCATCTTGCTCCTTTCTACATGATCCAAAGCACTGATCCTCTTTTACGCTACCAGTTTTACTAGGTAATTCATGAATTGGTGCAGACTGGTTTGTCTGTTGCTGAAGGAGATGTTTAGGGTAAGGTGGTGGGGGACCTTGATAACTGGGGGCTTCAACAACCACAGGAGATGGAGTAATAGGTGGTGGTCCTTCCTGATAAGGACCGATAGGGGCTGAAGGTGCCTGCTGCATCCAAGGGGGATGGGTGGGTGCTACTGCTGTCTGCAGCTCTGGCTTAGGCACTCTCATACTCTTGACAGGTTGGAGAATTGGTGCCTGTGTGATGGCAGTTACAGTGGTGGCAGATGGCTGAGAATTACTTTGACGTCCACTCACTTGGTGACTATTGAAGGAATTTGACCGTACGGGAATGTTCATTTGCCAAGAAGCAGGAATAATATCATGACCACTATTTCCTGTGGAAGACTGGGGCTGAACAGGAGCAAGAGGCTGTGGAGGCCAAGGAGCAGAAGCACCAGGAAGGTTAATATTGTACATTTCCAAGTTATGGCTGTTCCTATTGGGAACCATCAGGGACTTAGGAAGGTTTGTACCATTGGAATAAGGAGGAGAGGAGGCTGGGCCTCCAGCCTGCATTTGTAAGGCAGTAGGACTTTGGCGGCTGCCTTGTGAGACTGGATAAGGTGGTGGAGGTTGCCGGCTATTGCAACCCATGCCAATACTTTGGTGTCCAAGAAAGTCTGCTTGATTTGTACCATTTTGCGACCAAGCAGAAGGGAAGTTAAACTTAGAGGCACCACAGCTCTGCATGATAATAGGCTGCCTTCCACCAGGGCTTAAGCCTCGTTGGCTCTGTTGAGGTGGTGTTGGATAACTCTCTGGCCACTGAACCTGAGGTGCCGGAGATATTCGAGGAACTAGATACTCCATATTGCCTGAAAACCTCTTAGTTGAGGGGTTAGCTTCCCAAGCTGCTGGAGGTGGAGTTGTGCCCCTTGTTGGTGGTGGTGGGGGAGTGACACTTCTTGCCTGGGGAGGTGGGGGAGGGTTTACACGTTGACCGTTGGCAGGATGACTTTGGACAAAGGCTGCCAATCCAGAACCAGATGGTGGTCGACTTCCAATTTCAGACTGTGGACTAGGACTCTCTGAGCGATACATTACTCCTTCAACAAGAGGTGGGCCATGTCGCTGTGGAACCAAGGACTCCTTAGAACCTTTCCAACTCTGCTTTCTGTTAACCGCCTGCTGAACATGTGCTGCTATAATTGAAAAATATTTTAGATTTACAAAGGGAAGAAAAAAAAAGTCAGTATGTCTTCTACAGAGTAAGTATAGCATCAGTAATAAAATAATATGTATCATAAAGGCGACAGCTTAAGGAAGTAAAATATTAAGCCAGTTCTTTAGTGGTATTCATTTACAAACTTTATTTAACCATTGTTTTAATTCTAAAAGACCCAAAAGGTAATATACATTTGTTGGAATAGTTATAACATACATTATGGGTTCTTTTAAAAGGCATGTAGAAAGATTATAAGATAGACTACTGACGGTTTACAGACTAAATCTACTTACTGTTCATCTAGGAAATAGCTGAATACTCAAGAACAGTTTTCATTGGAAAATCATAATTAAATCTGGCATTTAATCGACAGCAGCAGTTCGAGGAATGTGATTTGAAGACTGTCAGTATTTGTGCAGATATAAATAGCAAAGCACAAGCTAATCATTAATATAAAGTTCTATCAACATGCACTTATACATAACTTGTACTTGGTCAGTCATGATTAGTTACCTGAAGTTTTAATTCCTGTACTGCCTGGCCTTGGTGCGGCTGCCACCATCTGCTCTCTTAATGGGTCCTGGTAGCTTATTTTACCTCCTCCCAAGGCTGCTTCAATACTGCGATTATTAGTCTGTTTTAGTGCTTGAACCACCATTTCCTACATATGTTAAAAGAAGAATAGAAAGATGACAAAGTTATATATTTTTTTAGTTAGCAACATTCTATTTTGCATAGAAAAGGAAATGAACCATTTTTAAATAAAACTTACGCAAGATTTAAATAAACTTAGTATGTTGCAAATATAGAGTCCTATGATTTGAGTTCATGAGCAACAAAAAAGTAATCAATATGCAAAGTTATTACTCTTTTTTAACAAAGCCAATTATTGTCTGCTGCCCTGCACTTTTTAATGTTTTCCTCTCAGAAGATATGTTGAAGTGCTGTAAAATAGGAAGCAAGCACATCTGACTCTTGAATGAATTAAAGGTACTGATAATTTATTGGTAATAAAAACCAGTAGAGCTGATACAGTGTTACTCAACAAACTGGGGTGATAGGCAGATATTTCAGCATCTGGTTTAGAGACAATGAGAGATCAAGAAATGCATGTTGATCCATGGTTAAGCGCTTTAGCGTCACACCAAAATTTAAGCAGTCAAGAAAAGGGTAACTATTTGTAGCCAGCATATTCTTAAGTAAATAGTTAAAATGGTGCACTTAGAGTCATCATTTTTTATTATTGCAGCATGTAGGCAAGTGCATGAGACGCATTAGAAGTATCACCGGCATCTGAGGGTGGCGGTAAAAGTGGCGCCAACTGCCGGTCCTGGAAGAAAGCGTTTTTGGGATGGCCAACCTTCATGTGGGGCACCAGGTGCACGGTGGTGCATTGGCAAAACAGATGCCATGAAGCCAGGACATGTGTAAAAGAGAAACGGGCTTATGTGAAGGGAAGAGTAGGGGCCTGCTGGAGGAACAAGCCACTGCTTTATGGGTATGAGGGTAGTGCAGCATACGGCAGGTATCACAAGTGTGCTTGTAAGTATGACTTAGCTTTATAGTAGTTTTTTGGTGAGGTCAATGAGATGTAAACACAGCTAATATGCTACATAAATCAGAATAGGTTGGTCCTCTATAGCAGGGGTGGCAAACCCCAGGCCTGGAGTGCCGCAGTGGCTACAGGTTTTCATTCTAAGCCTTTTCCTAATCATTGACCAGTTTTCACTGCTAATTAACTTCACTTTAATAGCCCTGTTAGAAGAGTTCGGCCCTCTGAATGGATTTCTTTCTTCATTAAATGACAGCCAAACAGAAATGAGATGTGAAACAAGCTAACAGATGACCAGCTAAACTGGGGCTTCAAACTCCAACCAATTTCGCTCCAATCACTTTCTTAATGAGAAGCCGATTCTTCCTGTTAATTAAACCCGTTATTTAATTTCATGGCTTGTTGCTGCTCTCATTCTGCCACAGCACACATTTCAAAAACTGTTGTTTTTCTGTTCTTTCTAAGAGCACCGTCAAAATGTTTTGGTGACCTGAGAGATCAACCTTACCAAGACCATCACTTCTCATTAATTTCAGATATTGTGTAATGGGCACAGGGTAGCTGGTCATGTGGTGGCTTGTTTTGTGTCTCATTATTATTTGGATGCTAATTAAAGAAAAAGAAACAACTATGGGGCCTGAGTCAAGTTAATTAAAAGAACTAATCAGCAGCAAAAACTGGCCACTAATTAAACAGATGGTAAGAATGAAAACCTGCAGCCACTGCGGCACTTGAGGCCTGGAGTTTGCCACCCCTGCCCTAGAGCGTCATTCATGATTGACTGCTAAGGAGCCTATGGCTGTATAAAAGGAGTGGACTGAACACTAGAACTAGACAGCTGTCTGTCTTCGGACAGAAGAGAGAAGCCGGGGAGTTGTTTTGCTGGACAAAATCTGCATGGAACTGAAAATAGTATTTTTTTGGTTACACTTATGAAAGAATGTTTTCTTGCTTTTTGCTCTTGAGCAACAATCATTTAGTGTAATAAAGGACATTATTTTTTGTATTCTCAAGAGTCAATGTTGCCTTTTTCTCATGTACCTCATATTCCTGGTATACTATTTTTCTCAATGTAAGGATACGTTTTCTATTCACTTGCGTCATTAAAGTAGCCTTCCTGGGAGGAATTCTCACATAAATACAGAAGCAAATCAACAGAACATCAAGCACATGGAATGAGCAGTTTAGTGTGATTTTGTCTTTCAAGACCATTCTTATTGTCCCTAGTGTGTGCTTGGAGTGTGTGTGCCCTGTGGTGGGCTGGCACCCTGCCTGGGGTTTGTTTCCTGCCTTGCACCCTGTTTTGGCTGGGATTGGCTCCAGCAGACCCCCCCCCCGTGGTTAGGATATAGCAGGTTGGATAATGGAATCGATGTCCTGAAAGGCTGTTGCAGAGAAACAGGAGTGCAGATGTACCACATACAGCTAGTCTTCTTTTAAACTTGCTGAACCTCACAATACTGGTGTTTTTTGTTCAAAGATGACATTTATAAGCTATTCTACAGTAAGTGTGTAATTTCAAGACGTGGATCAATGCTCTACAACTTTTCTGTCAGGCATAAAAAACAGATGTATCTGGTAAGTTTTATTTTCCATGCCCAATAGGTTACATTACAAAATGCCAGTAGCGACAACATAGTTTTTAAACTTAATAGAAAACACAACTTTAGAATACAGTTTCATGCGGCAAATACATATATACCATTTTTGTGAAGAAATAACTTCAACTTGAAAAATACAAAAACCTATTCTTTAAATCTTGCTCTGCTTATTCTGGAGCTTAAATTATAATGCCTTACAACTCACCACTGATGATTCAATCCATCAGTGCTATCACACTGAATATTAATATATAATATTCATTTTCACATATTGAGAAATACCCAATGTATTTCTAATTGGACAAATGATCTTATCCAATTCAAATAAAAATAACCTGCAGATTATTAGAGTATCTGAGCTGAATACCAAGATTTCAATACATGATCAACAATATGCAAGATAACCAAATTACAGGTATAAGCTTTACAAAAAAATTGCCATCACAATAATTAGAATTTAACATTTTGGCTGTAACAGTAACAAAGCAACTAATTTTCAAGTCAAGCTACTGTTATTATGAATGCTAAGAAAATGGTAAAGAGAATGAGGTGCAGAACAGGGAAGTACTCATTGTTTCAGATTCAATCCTCCAAAACACCATCAGCTCGATATGCAGTAGAGATTGTGTGTCAACCACAGTATGCTGCTTACCAGAAGCAATAGTTCCCCACAAAACCCAACCCGTGGACAAGTTACTGACGAGGGCAGTTGAAGTTCCCTTGGTTATAGTTCATACTGGAACAAATAAGAAAGGAAAGACAAGTGCATATTCTCTACAGAACAAATTTTGGGACCTTGGAGACAAGCTAAAGACTAAATCAAAATCAGTAATTTTCTGTGAAATCCTTCCAGCACCAGGAAAGAGACTACACAAGCAGAATGTAATACTCATCCATAATGCATGGATGCAGATATGGTATGAACAAGAAGGTTTTACTTTTCTCAACCACTGGATTGCCTTTTACCATAAGCATTTCCTTTACCGACGAGATGGACTACATCTACAAGAGAAAGGGACAAAAACCCTAGTGTGCAGACATTTAAACCAGATAATGGGTTTGGAGTTCGGAAACTGAGAAAGATAAAAATAATCAGTCAACCCAACCTAAAGAAAACTTGACAGAAAACACAAAAGGTAACTTTCCTCATTTAAAATGTTTACTCCTTAATGCGAGAAACATTAGAAATAAAATGCAATTAAGAGACAAATGTATTGAAAAATAATATTCAGGCCAACATCTTCAAGATGGAAGAAGGAAACATGCGAGAATCACTGTGGGTTAAGCTTGTAAGGAAGAAGGGCAGAGATTAGGTTATTGGAGTTTGCAATAGGCCACCAAATTCTGATAATTAGATAATAACATATTACTTAATCAAATAAGACAGATGTGCAACAAAAAGGATGTAGTGGTCATTGGTGATTAAACTTTCCAAACACTGATTAGGAAGCCCCCATAGGGGAAAACAAAAGAGGAAACTTAAATGGTGAAACAAAAGAGGAAACTTAAATGGTGCAGATGGCAAATGACGATGAAAACAGAGTAAAAAAGAACAGAAGATACTGATTCATTAAGTAAAAATGAGATATCTTTGAAGACACACCAAAACAAAGACTTATAACTGAGGAAAGCAGACTTTATGGGGATTAAGAAGTATCTACAAACATCAAATAGGAAAGTAAAAACTCAGCTATAAATGGCAGTTGGTGTCACGTCAGAGTTCTTCTGATCCAGGCTAAAAATAAATTTATTCAAAAAAGCAATTCAATAAAAAGATGAAAAAAAGAAAAAATCTACCAAAATGGATAAATTGGAGTATTATTAAAAAAACAAAAAAAAAAAATCACTGTACAAGATAATTAAAAAAGCCAGATAACTGTGACATAAAGGAATACTGGAAACTACAGCAAGAGATCAAAAAACATTCAAAATGTCAGAAGAGAAAATGAAATTAAAAATTGCCAAAATGAACAAGCAGCATTTTTTTCAGTGCTACATCAGTAAAAAGATGATAAAAGAGAATTTAAGAAACCTTAGGGACACAAATGGAGAAATCACTGAAAATGAGATTGAAATAGCAAATGAACTGAACAAATATTTCACCCAAATATTTACAAAGGAAGAAACAAGTGGAATGACTCATGCAAAAGGAAAAACAAAAGCAGAGTTTATAGATTTTAAAATAGACAAGTCGTATGTGCTTCAAGCCTCATATGCGTTGAAGACTAATAAAACCTGTGGACCTGATGGGATCTTACCAAATGTATTAAAAGAAATGAAAGACGTCATCTATAAACCCTTATTAAGCATATTTCAGCAGTCACTTCAGAAAGGAGAAGTACTGGAAAACTTGAAAGTTGGGAATGAGACTCCAAACTTCAAAGATGGGAGACAAAACAGATCCTAGTAATTACAGACCAATAAGATGTTCTTCTGTGCCATGCAAAATTATAGAAACTATAGTAAGACATAAACTAGAAATTACCGAAACAAAAACAGTATTCTAAATTGCAGCCAGTATGGGTTTATAAGATGGTCTTACCAAACCAATCTTTTACATTTTTTGGAAGCAAACGGAATAGTTGGCAAAAACAAATCATACAACATTATTTACCTAGACTTTGAAAAGGTATCTGATACAGTCCCACACCAAGATTAATTCTGAAACCTGAAGCATCAGAGGGAACCTACAAAAGTGGATCTCTTGTTGGTGAACTGGCAGGAGACAAAGGATACAGATAAGAAGAGGAGATTACTCCACATGGAGCAAGGTCATCAGTGGAGCTCCCCAAGGGTCTGACTATAGACCATTACTTTTTTTTTTATTTATATTAATGCCACGGATTTTGGTATACTTAATAAACTTGTCAAATTTGCAGATGAAACTAAGATTGGCAGACACTGAAGAGGCAGCATAAGGAATTCACAATGACATGGACAACATTCAGAACTGGGCGAACACCTGGAAACTGAAGTTTAATGTAGAAAAGTGCAAAGTGCTACTCGTGAGCAAAAGGAACATCAACTATTAATACAAGTCACACAGAAAGCAAACTCTTTAAAGGATTTAGGGGTTTATGTTGATGCAATATTTTCATCAACTATGCAATGCACAGAAGCACTTAAAAAGGCTAATAAAATGTTAGGTTATATCATAAAAACTGTTGAATTTAATTCAAGGGACTTTATGCTCAAACTATATAATGCGCTAGTAAGACCACATCTGGAGTATTGTATGCAGTTCTGGTCCCTACAGTGCAAGAAAGACATAGAAGCACTTGAAGCTGTGCAGAGGAGAACAGCCAAGTGCATCCCAGGACTTAAGTCCATGTCCTACTGTAATGGAAGGATTTTTCTCTGTAAAAAGCAAAGGTGAAATAAAGAGAGGGAGGGAATCAGGAGAGCAGATGGGCATTGGTCGCTTCAGCTCCAGAATCAGCTACAGAGACTAATGTTTTGGGAAAAACAGCCGGGAATGTTCTAAAGATACAGCCAAGGCTATGTAAGGAGTTGTTTTTCACTTCGAGAGGCTTTTTTCACATGTAAGCATATTACTGTGTCTTCTGGTATCAGGCACTAGTCTCAAGGCCGAGTAGAAGAAAAATAGCGCCGTGTCCCGTGGAGGGAGGGGGTATGCTGAAACTGATCACTTCTGCATACACTGCTTCCACGTAGGCCGCTTTTGGGCAAGGAAACCTAATTAGTATATAAGGGAAGGTTCCGCCCTCAGTTTCTTTGGATGCTCAACCGTGGGGAAAGGCACACGGGGTTGATCCTCTGATGAGACTGACATGCGGGCTCCCTCAGTCTACTGGTCTAGGATGATGGCTCTGGGTCTTTTGATGTATGTTACTGTAAGTATGTTTGTCTCTTTAAGCATATATATTTATTTCTATAACCTATTGTTACTGCATTATACTATTCATAAGTATTTATATGTTATAATTGAATAAGTAAATTTTATTGAAGTATCGGACCTATTCTCTCTGATTTTTGCCCACTTATTCTAAAGAACCCCTTGAACCATTTTCCCAAATCAAAACACCTACTCTGACAAACTCAGAGAATTAAACCTGTTTAGTCTTGAACAGAGGAGACTGTATGGGGACTTAATCCAGGTACTAAAAATCCTCAAAGGCATTGATAAAGTTGATCAGCAACATTCTTTCATCTTAAGGGTGACTCACACATTCAAGGACCACAGTGGACATTAAGTGGAAGTGTATTTAAAACTGAAGCCAGGAAGCACTTCTTTCAATAAAGTGTTGTGAAACTCTGGAGCAAACTTCAGAGACAAGCAGTTGATGCAGAAACCTTGGTAACCTTTAAGAAGAATGTGGATGAGATATCAGGACAGCTAAAGCTATTAATTAAATAAACTGTCTTGATGGACTGAATGGTCTCTTCTCATTTGTTAAATTTCTTATTTTCTTATGACAGTAAAATTTTTGGCACAGTCAGACATGTTTCTAACTCGCTTTGTCCTGAACAGGGTTGTGGGGGTGTGCTGGAGCCTATCTTAGCTACCATAAGGAGCAAGGTAGGGAACAAACCCTGCACAGGGCGCCAGTCCATTGCAGGGTGTGCGTGCACATGCACACACACACACAGAGCAAGCACACACTAGGGCCAATTTAGGATTGCCAATTCACCTAACCTGAATGTCTTGAGACTTTGTGAGGAAACCGGAGTACCTTGTAGAAACCTAGGCAGACAAAGAGAGAACATAAAAACTTCAGGCAGGGAGGACCCAGGACGCGAATCCTGGTCTCCTTACAGTGAGACAATGGCACTACCACTGCGCTACCATGCCTCCTCGATTTTAGCAAAGCAAATACGTAAAAAGAAAGTTGACAATGCAATTTTAGGATTCAACAATGCAGTTAATTCTTTGTGCACCCAGAATTTCTAACTAACATATTTAAGAAATGCTAGAAACCGTACATGGAAATGTAGTGAAAATGAGGATACTGATAATGTGTAATGGAAGGATTTTTCTAAAGAGAGGGGGGGGATCAAGAGAGCAGATGGGCGTTGGTCGCTCAGCGCAAAAACCAGCTTCAAGAAGGAAAAGTACTGGGAATATGGCCAGAGGGTTATGCTGACTTGTTTTTCACTTCGAGGGGCTTCACTATTTTTGTGTGCCTTTTGGTACCAGACGCCGTCTCCGTCAGGATAAAGGGGCATGCTGACTTGTTTTTCACTTCAAGGGGCTTCACTACGCAATTCTTATTTTTGTGTGCCGTTTGGTACCAGGTGTCGTCATCATCAGGACCAAGTGCAAAACAACACCGCGTCCCGTGGAAAGGTGTGTGTGCTGAAACTAATCACTTCTGTATACACTGCTTACACGTAAGCCGCTTTGGGCAAGGACGCTCAATTAGTATATAAGGGAAGGTTTCGCCCTCAGTTTCTTTGGAGGCTCAACCGTGGGGACAGCGCACACCGCCCGGTAAATGAAAGGCAAAATGGGTTGGTCCTTTGACAAGACTGACAAGCGGGCCCCATCAGTCTACTGGTATGGGATGATGGCTCTATGTCTTTTTATATGTCTGTAAGTATTGTTTTGTTTTGTATGTCTGCATTATATGTGTTTGATTATTATAGTTGATTAAGTAAATAAAATAGAAGTATTGGACCTCTTCTCTCTGATTCTTTGCCTACTTATGTTCTAATCCCTGGAACCATTTTCCCACAACAAAACATAATGTAAATGTGTCCTCTTAGCTACTACATCTGAAATATAATCTTTCAGAATTATATATATTTTTTCTATATACATCCTGACAAACCTTCTTCATTGGAAGGAAATCTCCATTACAATTTCAGATAAGGAACGGTACACAGCCATCTATAAAATACTTCCATCAATTACTGCAAAGTGTACCATAATTCAACTAAATCCATTATCTTAATATATGTGATGAACTACATTAGACAAGTAATATAGCTCTATTAATGATGTTTTGGGGTGGGTGGGTAATGTACAGTTTTTGTCTGGATTCTTGCTGTATTGAATTTACCTAAACTTTCTTACACTTTCTCTTGTTCTCTTAATATAAAATGCTGCGTAAATGATGAAATACAAAATGGCACAAATTCTTAATTTACTTTAAATATTGAGTATACCGTCAGTTGCAAAATGCCAAGAACCTTTATAAATTTGTGTATCATGCATCTCAAAAGTTGCTGTAATTTTACTCCAATTAAGTCTGATCTCATTCTTTAGCAAAACCTGCTTAAATTCAAAAGTAACATAGCTTTTAACATGATCTTATTAAACTTGCTCAATCCTATTCTGGGGGACATGGGTCCAGAGCCCAACCTAGCAGCACTGGGCACAAGGTAAGAAAGAAGCATGGATAGGTTGCCATCCTATCGCTAATCTATATTCAAACATGAACTACAAAACTACTTCTACATGATGACTTAGTGGTTAGTGATGTTGCCTCATGGACTCAAGCCTCCTGTGTTAAAACCCCAAGCTCGACTACTACCTACAGTGGTGTGAAAAACTATTTGCCCCCTTCCTGATTTCTTATTCTTTTGCATGTTTGTCACACAAAATGTTTCTGATCATCAAACACATTTAACCATTAGTCAAATATAACACAAGTAAACACAAAATGCAGTATTTAAATGATGGTTTTTATTATTTAGGGAAAAAAAAAAATCCAAACCTACATGGCCCTGTGTGAAAAAGTAATTGCCCCCTGAACCTAATAACTGGTTGGGGCACCTTTAGCAGCAATAACTGCAATCAAGCATTTGCGATAACTTGCAATGAGTCTTTTACAGCGCTCTGGAGGAATTTTGGCCCACTCATCTTTGCAGAATTGTTGTAATTCAGCTTTATTTGAGGGTTTTCTAGCATGAACCGCCTTTTTAAGGTCATGCCATAGCATCTCAATTGGATTCAGGTCAGGACTTTGACTAGGCCACTCCAAAGTCTTCATTTTGTTTTTCTTCAGCCATTCAGAGGTGGATTTGCTGGTGTGTTTTGGGTCATTGTCCTGTTGCAGCACCCAAGATCGCTTCAGCTTGAGTTGACGAACAGATGGCGGACATTCTCCTTCAGGATTTTTTGGTAGACAGTAGAATTCATGGTTCCATCTATCACAGCAAGCCTTCCAGGTCCTGAAGCAGCAAAACAACCCCAGACCATCACACTACCACCACCATATTTTACTGTTGGTATGATGTTCTTTTTCTGAAATGCTGTGTTCCTTTTACGCCAGATGTAATGGGACATTTGCCTTCCAAAAAGTTCAACTTTTGTCTCATCAGTCCACAAGGTATTTTCCCAAAAGTCTTGGCAATCATTGAGATGTTTCTTAGCAAAATTGAGACGAGCCCTAATGTTCTTTTGGTTAACAGTGGTTTGCGCCTTGAAATCTACCGTGCAGGCCGTTTTGCCCAGTCTCTTTCTTACGGTGGAGTCGTGAACACTGACCTTAATTGAGGCAAGTGAGGCCTGCAGTTCTTTAGACGCTGTCCTGGGGTCTTTGTGACCTCTCGGATGAGTCGTCTCTGCGCTCTTGGGGTAATTTTGGTCGGCCGCCACTCCTGGGAAGGTTCACCACTGTTCCATGTTTTTGCCATTTGTGGATAATGGCTCTCACTGTGGTTCGCTGGAGTCCCAAAGCTTTAGAAATAGCTTTATAACCTTTACCAGACTGATAGATCTCAATTACTTCTGTTCTCATTTGTTCCTGAATTTCTTTGGATCTTGGCATGATGTCTAGCTTTTGAGGTGCTTTTGGTCTACTTCTCAGTGTCAGGCAGCTCCTATTTAAGTGATTTCTTTATTGAAACAGGTGTGGCAGTAATCAGGCCTGGGGGTGGCTACAGAAATTGAACTCAGGTGTGATACACCACAGTTAGGTTATTTTTTAACAAGGGGGCAATTACTTTTTCACACAGGGCCGTGTAGGTTTGGATTTTTTTTCTCCCTAAAAAATAAAAACCATCATTTAAAAACTGCATTTTGTGTTTACTTGTGTTATATTTGACTAATGGTTAAATGTGTTTGATGATCAGAAACATTTTGTGTGACAAACATGCAAAAGAATAAGAAATCAGGAAGGGGGCAAATAGTTTTTCACACCACTGTATGTGGAGTGTGCATTTTTTCCCTGTGTAAGTTTAGACTAAATTCCAGGTACTTTGGTTTTCTACTGAAACCGTTCTCCCAAAAATGTGTGCTAGCTTAACTAATGATTCCAAAATGGCTGCAACTGAGTGAGTGAGCGAGTGTGTTCTGGTGTCCCATGCAGTACTGGTAGCTGCATTATGTTGAAAGCTTCTGGTGTTGTACTGGGATAGTACAAGTCTTACATCCACAAAGCAGCTGGCATTTGAAAAGGAATACCCTTTTTACATGTTTGCACAGATGATAAATGCTACTATACAAAAAAAAATACAAATAATCTGTTCCTAAAACTAATGTGTGAATGCAAGAAGGCAATTTAAAAAAAAATTACAATATTGAACAGGTAAGAAAGACAATGCTGATTAGATAAATTTAAGATTTTCAGGTTTCAGTTTTGATATAAATAAGGCATTCATTATATTTAACACACTTAAAAAGTGATTAATAAAAGTGTTTCCAGTCTCTTTCTTTCCTGGATTCTCAGGAAGATCTATTTGACACACTTCTCTGTACCAGCTATTTTTTCTTTTGTAAAGGAAGGTTAAATCTGCTAATAGAATAAAGTTGATATTATATTGACTATAAGAGTACAACTGATCAAGAATAACTTGTTGCCATTAAATACGCTGTTTGATATCACACATTTATACATTTCATTGATTCAATTTCAAACATTTATACATTTCAAATTCAATTTAGCCCTAAATTCATAAACAACACTATACAAAATGAACAAACCCAAATAATGGACTTTAACTCCTTCACCTGCTCCACAAGACTCCAGTACATCGCACAACATACAAACATTTTTCATGTTCAGGGAGATCAGTAAACATGTGTTACGGTTTGCCATGGGTTCTGCTCCTGGCTCAAGTAAAAGTTTTCTTTTAATTTTATTTGTTGGTGTTTATTAAATATACTTTTTTGTAATACATTTGGTCATCTTTTGTGTTATAATTAGTAAACAATAATATTCAAATTAGTTTTGTGTGTATTACATTTACATTGTTTTAACACATGTATGTTTACATAGTTATATGCACTGTTCCTTTAAAATAGAATATTGGAGCAGAACATAATGATGATGAGCTGGAGAAACACCCTCTGCCTATTTGTTTCTCTGTCTGGAGATGACACTGTTAAGTGGATGCAGTGGATTATTCATGATTGACAGGAGTTTGCTTAGTGTCCGTCGCTCTGCCAGAGATGTTAAACTGTCCAACTTTAATCCTACAATAGAGCCTGCCTTCTTAACAAGTTTGTCCAGGCGTGAGGCATCTTTCATCTTTATGCTGCCACCCCAGCACACCACCACGTAGAAGAGGGCACTCGCCACAACCGTCTGGTAGAACATCTGCAGCATCTTACTGCAGATGTTGAAGGATGCCAACCTTCTCAGAAAGTATAGTCTGCTCTGACCTTTCTTACATAGAGCATCAGTATTGGCAGTCCAGTCCAATTTGTCATCCAGCTGCACTCCCAGATATTTAAAGGTCTGCACCCTCTGCACACAGTCACCTCTGATGATCACAGGGTCCATGAGGGGCCTGGGCCTCCTAAAATCCACCACCAGCTCCTTGGTCTTGCTGGTGTTAAGGTGTAAGTGGTTTGAGTCGCACCATTTAACAAAGTCTTTGATTAACTTTCTGTACTCCTCCTCCTGCCCACACCTGATGCAGCCCACAATAGCAGTGTCATCAGCGAACTTTTGCACGTGGCAGGACTCTGAGTCATATTGGAAGTCTGATGTATATAGATTGAACAGGACCGGAGAAAGTACAGTCCCCTGCGGCGCCCCTGTATTGCTGAACACAATGTCAGACCTGCAGTTCCCAAGACGCACATATTGAGGTCTGTCTGTAAGATAGTCCACAATCCATGCCACCAGGTGTGAGTCTACTCCCATCTCAGTCAGCTTGTCTCTAAGGAGCAGAGGTTGGATGGTGTTGAAGGCGCTAGAGAAGTCCAAAACATAATTCTTACAGCACCACTGCCTCTGTCCAGGTGGGAGAGGGATCGTGTAGCATATAGATGATGGCATCCTCCGCTCCCACCTTCTCCTGGTATGCGAACTGCAGAGGGTCGAGGGCGTGACGGACCTGTGGCCTCAGGTGGTGAAGCAGCAGCCGCTCCATGGTCTTCATCAGATGTGACGTCAGAGCAACAGGCGGAAGTCATTCAGCTCACTAGGACGTGATACCTTTGGGACAGGGGTGATACAAGATGTTTTCCAAAGCCTTGGGACTCTCCCTGTTCCAGGCTCAGGTTGAAGATGCGCTGTAGAGGACTCCCCAGTTCCAACGCACATGCCTTCAGCAGTCGTGGCGATACACCATCTGGACCCGCTGCTTTGCTGGCACAAAGTCATTTTCAGCTGCTGTAATTGTGGGTGGGGATGTCTCACCTATGCTGGTATCAGCAGAAGGATGGTTGGAGGATGCAGTACTCGAGGTGAGAGTGGGTTACTGTGATCAAACCTATTAAAGAAGTTGTTCATTTGGTTTGCACTCTCCATGTCTGTCTCGGCGGCACCCGCTTCGAGCTGCAGCCAGTGATAATCTTCATCCCATCCCACACTTCCTTCATGCTGTTGTTCTGCAACTTCTGCTCCAGCTTTCTCCTGTACTGCTCTTTCGCCCTGAGCTGGACTCGAGTTCCTTCTGCACGCACTTGAGCTCATGCTGATCACCACCTTTAAAAGCCCTTTTCTTCTGGTTCAAAAGGCCCTTGATGTCACTTGTAACCCATGGCTTGTTGTTAGCATAGCAGCATACTGTTCTTACTGGAACTACAATGTCCATACAGAAGTTGATGTAATCAGTTGTGCATTCAACAGCCTCTTCAATGTTCTCACTATGTGACCCAAGCAATATATCCCAGTCTGTAGTTCCAAAGCAGTCTCTCAGAGCCTGCTCTGCCTCAGGGGACCACTTCCTGAATGAGCATGTAGTTGTAGGTAGTGCCCTCACTCTTGGTTTGTATTGAGGCTGAAGCAGAACCAGGTTATGATCTGCTTTCCCAAGCGCAGGCAGCGGGTGGCGCTGTATGCGCCTTTAACGTTTGCATACAGTAGGTCAATAGTCCTGTTTCCCCGAGTGTTACAATCCACATACTGGGAGAAGGCAGGTAATGTTTTGTCCAGCGTTACATGGTTAAAGTCTCCAGCGATTAGCACAAGTGCCTCAGGGTGCTGCGTTTGTAACTTAGCAACTGCGGAATGGATGATGTCACTCGCCATCTCCGCGTTCGCTTGAGGGGGGATGTAAACAATAACAGCAAGCACGTGTCCAAACTCTCTGGGCAAGTAATAGGGGCGCAGACTTACGGCCAACAGTTCGATGTCCCTGCAGCAAGTGGAGATTTTAACGTTTACATGTCCTGAGTTGCACCACTTTGTATTGACATAGAGAGCGAGTCCTCCTCCTTTCTTCTTTCCGCAGGTACTTGCGTCGCTGTCCGCTCTAACTGTGCTAAACCCGGGTAGCTCCACGTTAGCATCTGGGATGGTAGACGTTAGCCACGTTTCACTAAAACACAGCAAGCTGCATTCTCTGTAGGTTCTGACATTTTTCACCAGCACAGCCAGTTCGTTGATCTTATTTGGTAGTGAGTTTACATTTCCCAGGATCACAGAAGGCACCGACGGTTTATAACGCCATTTTCTCTCAAGTTGTCTCGATTTAATCTTATCTTTTATCTTTGCACCGGCTGCCCCGATATCGTCTTCTTACCTCGTCAGGTAAATAAGGAACCACACCGGCATAAGCATTTCTTCTCAGTGCTTTAAGCGGACTACTATTACTACTATGCAACAGAGAAATCACACTCATCCTAGCTCAGGCAAACTGCAGCTTCAGCCCTTTCATTACCATGCTGGCCTTTCAAGTTTTACCAGTAATTTTGAATTTTCACTTAAAATAATAATACAAGAATAATAACACTTATAAGAAAATAAAAATAATCTCTCTATTATATAAAAAATCTTGGAATGAGACGTGACTTTCTCAGAGAGACCAGACGTGACTTTCTCAGTCGCAGAGAGACGAGACGTGACTTTCTCAGAGAGACACTTTCACATCCGGCAAGACAAGACTTTGTGCCAAGAGATTTAACTAGGCCTGGGGCCGGAAATAAAAGACAAAGAGTAGATGACAAAGTAGAACGTCGTAAAGAATTCAAAAACGTTGGCGTGATACACATACAGAGCAGGTTAAAGATAATGGAAAATTTGAAAGTCTCAAAAAAATGATAGTAAAGATCGCACTAGTGCAAAGAATTGGAAATTATTACTCGGTGAAATAACGGAACAGCAAAAAGAGATTGAATATAATGTTCAGATTTAAACTTTCAGTCAGAGACTTGTAGATTGTCTAATTTGTGTTGCCATCAGGAAAAAGTAGAGTTTCTTCCCAATGAAGGGGTATATCCGCAAGAATTAAAAGATTTGTTTGGTGAAAGTGAAATCTACATACAGTGTCACGCTTGAGTAACAGAGTTGCAGATACACAGGAGGATTTTAGAGACAGAAATGTTATTCAAACACTTCAAATAAACAAATCTCTTTCAGGAGTGAATCGAGCTCCGTGTGTAGTCGGAGGGGACATTTACGTCTCTCAATTAAAAGAAAAAAAATCTTCCTTTTCATAGGGGAGCACCTTGGGAGCAGGACCCCCAACAGGAGCAGATGATGTCTGGGGGAGAAGAAAGACAAGGCAGTGAGACGAAAGGACAGCTGCTGTACAGTCTTTTAAATGTTCAAAGTGCCGCGTGAGATGAAGATTATGTGGCACAGCAGCTGATCGAGCAAATAGGAGGTGTAAAAAAAAACCTATTTGTTTCACATTGCATCACATTTAAAAGGGGGGTTTTGGAGGACTGCGTATCCTTGGGGCTTATTCAGCCACCCTTTTCACAACACGAGCGGCATAGACACGAAGTGGCTGGTGCGTAGCGCAGGCCGGGGAGTTGGCAAGCAAAGCGAGCAGGGGGCAAAGGCCTAGTACTTATAAGATAATAGTAACAATTTCAAGATCTCACATCACAAATCTTCAAGTTCAATTAAATAATAAAGTATTTTATAATTTCATGAAACAGGTGATCACAGCAATGATCTGAATTAGTTTGCAAGGGACTATAAAACTCTCTGCCAATCCACCTCTCCAACATTTTTTTGGTGACCTAACCCATACAACAGAATAAGTCAGTCTTCTAATATGTTAGTGTTATAATCAAATTCCCAAGAACCTTTTTGTCTGAATTTATACAGTGTTTCATTGTATACAAAAATGCACATAAACCTGAAAAAGTGACAACTTCAGACGGCACAGCCAGCAAAAAATTCATGGGTTTAATGGTTATAAAGGGAAACATATATTGGGAACATGCAAGAACGCTCTGATAAAGAAAGTTAGTAATAGAGGAGCTCACCTCTTCAAATCCTGCAGCTTGTAAATCATGCATCATCTGCCGATTGACTTCTGAGCAACCCCGGGCTGAAGAGCTCTGCTCATTTGCAAATGGGAGCAGTGAGTCACGTATCTCCTGTAACGCTTTCTGATAGGTGCCAAACTTGTGGTTGCTGCCCCTGCCCTGCTGTCTTTGGTCATCTATCACATATTTCGCAGAGCCCTGGTCCATCTTTGCCACATCAGAGATTCGAGACAGATTACGTAGACCTTCCCGAATCTCTTGCAACATCTGCTGGCTATTGCCAGTGTAGTTACTTGCTGGGAAGGTTTTGGGCCTCATCTGTCTAAATCCATCGGGTTTCTCTCCTCTCTTCATTAAAGAAGCATGTAAATTGACCACTTCAACAAAAGGTGCTTTTAAACAGTTACAGACCAGCTGGTGTAGACAGACTAGGAGGGAACAGACAAACAGTGCTCCTCTTCCTATTCTATGTGCTGTTAAACTGATGCATCTGGTGAGAGAGAAGGAGGGAAAAATGCAACACAAGGCATGACATTAATAACCAGCAAAGTAAAAAAAAACATGATATAAACTTAGATATTGCCAAACATTTACAAAAGATCAATATACACCTAGTAATATTCTGAAGGTTCAATCAAAAAAGTAAATAAACAGAAATAGATAAAAACCCACTATTCATACAAGTTCGAATTCAATTGGCACTGCACCATTTTGCTTACCTCCTCTTTTCTTAGTAAAAAAATCAGTACTTCAGACGCGATGTCACTTGATATACAGTGCATAAGAATACCATTTAGTTATAACAAGTTGTGGGATGCATTTCAAGTAGCAGGTTCCAGGTGCCAACGTTCATTGGCAAAACTCTGCAAAACCTTAATTGATAGTTTTAGCTTGTTTAAACCAAGTGGAGTCTAGCCACTTCCTTAATTAGTAACCAGTTACTGCTATTTAACAACCTTCTTCTGCCTTAATTATAACTGTCCTCCTAATTGTTTTTTTCCATAACTGAGAGCCAAACAATAAAGAGATGCAAGCCAAAAGATGACCAGCTAACTGTTTTTTTGGCATTTTAATATTTTATTAAAATCATGTCTGCACAACCAAACCTCCAGACCTCACTGAGGAACACCTAAAGCATAACTAAGGGTGGCAAAAAATATCCTTTGTTTCACACAAACATAAGCACAAAAACAAGAACAGAATAAACTAATCATATCTCTATATTCAACAAGAATATTAAATATTCTTATATTGAAGATTTCTATCAAGAAAAAAATAAAGCTTTAAAAAGAATTTTCAGTTTAGTAGCTGCAACACCAATGGGGAAACTGTTAACTTAAATCACACAGTACTTATTATAAGCATACACAAAATGCTAAAAAGATGCTACCCTATCAAATACACAAAAACTATTTTGGAATACCATGCATTGCAGGAATCCACAAAGCAGCCAGATTCAAAATTGTTAAAAGATGGATAAAGATAGGTATCATATTTTAAGTATTCTTAAATACACTACTCTTTATAATATAATACAAATTATGCTCCAATTAAAAAAATAATAAAATTAACACATCACAACCCCAGGTATTATTTATAAATGAGCTAGACAAACCTTTAACAATCTCCAAAAGCTTAGATACTAGAAACTCACCCCAAAGTGGAAAAGCTGCAAACTCAGATGGCGATCAGGCAGATTTTTACTGAAAATCTCTAATTAAATGTATCCATATTTATTACAGCCAGAGATGAAAACCTGCAGCCTATAATACAACTCAGCCTTCAATATCAGGTTCCCTCCTCCCCATCCCCCCAACGCAACGAGAAAATAAAAATATATTACAGTGTAATCCGAAAGACTTAGTATGGAAATCTTTGATCATATTTTATTATCAATAGTTGATTATGCTGTCTGGCAACAAGAAAACTGGGGTTCACATCCCAGGTGCTTCATACATGAAGTTAGCATGTTCTCCCAATGTCCACTGGGTTTACTCCATGTGCTCCAGTTTCCTTTTACAGTCCAAACACATGCAATTTAGGTGGACTGTCAATGCTAAACTGGCCCTACTGTGTGTGTGTGTATTTGTGTATGAGTGGGTTCACCCTGTAATGGACTGCTGCCCTGTCCAGAAACTGTTCCAGCCTTGCACACAATGCTTGCTGGGAGAGGCTCTAGGTAAGTGGGTGTCAAAAATAGACAGATACATATTTGACACTCTTTTATTAATTGATAAACTTTAATTGTTAAAAATATGCACCTTGATTTAATCAGAGGAAAAATGTAAAGATAACATTTTTCTTTAAAAGATTTCATGTCCTCATTATGCTTAAAAAATGCTGCAAAAAGTTAAGTTAAAGTATCACAAACTGTTTTCATTACTGAAAAAATGTACTTTTATTTAAAAATAGGTGCGTATGGATGTAGTTGGTTGTCAGCCATGTTTGTAGTTCATTAACTCTAAGCCCTGAAACCAGAACAGCTACTCTGACAGCACAGTCTAACACAGCTCTTAATACAGTATTTGTCACAGCAGTTCACATATTTACATAACATATTTATAAAAATTACTCAAAGTCCACTCAAATTCATTTTTAACAATATTATGGAATTTTTTAATGAAGATTACACCAACAGGTCATATCCTCATCACATATCAGGGTTCAAAATTCATTTCTGAAATTGGGAGGGAAGGGGAGGAGGTATGAAATTGTCCTTAGTAAGGTCAAAAACCAATGTGAATATGTGAGGGGGTGTGAGTGAAACCTGTGATGGTCTGATACCCTAAACCAGGCTCTTTTTATGCAATGTGACCAGGACTACCAGGAAAGGCTCTTGCTCTCTGCTCCTCTGAATTGGAGTGAGTGCAAGAATAACTATGACTATTATTAGCTTCCCAGTGAACATGTCTGCTTTTCTAAATGTAAATTTCAAAAAGCCCATAAGAGACAGTAAAAGTGAAGTATGGGATAGTACACTTCAAAAAAAATGGTTTCTATGCACTTTACAGGATCAGGATTTTTTTCTCGTAGACCCAATGCTTTTCAAAGAACCATTTCATTTTGGGAAAGGTCCTATATATTGGAATTGATTATTTTGGCTTTGAAAAGGTTCCCAATATGTGGACAAAATACTAACAGATCTGCAATTAGTTTGTGTTATTGCCCTTTAAAAACCAGGAACCCTCAGGTATTTTATAAATCTATTATCATCTACTCATGGTTATTTGTGGAAGCTGTTATTGATCTAAATAAAGGTTCTTGCTATAACATTCATAATGATGTGTTTTCTGGGAACCAAAAATGGATCCCCTATAGCATCTCACTGAAAAACCGCTCTGGCACCTTTATTTTTAACAGTGTATGGAATGTCCTAATTTTTCTGCTGAAATATCCTTCTTTTCAGAGTTATATAGATGGTGGCCTTCTATAGATGATTTTCATAATGCTCAAGTTACCCTTGAGTATTGTTTATAATTTGTGTGTGTGTCACAGATTTTTTACTTCTCAGATTCACGTTTAAAAGCATTCAGCCCACTATAAACATTTTAAAGAACTGATGATTGTGTGTTTCTTCAAATTCCTCAACATAGCCATGAACTGGCAGCCTTTTGTTTTTCTCAAATAAAAAAGAACAAACCTGAACACAACTTCACTAAACAATCCAATCAGTTTTCTGAAATTCTGTATTAGAGCCATATGAAAATATACTTTAGCCTGTTTTTAGCTTTCAATTTAACAACAATTACTTTAGTTTTATACAGTGGGATGCAAAAGTTTGGGCAACCTTGTTAATAGTCATTATTTTCCTGTATAAATCGTTGGTTGTTACGATAAAAAATGTCAGTTAAATATATCATATAGGAGACACACACAGTGATATTTGAGAAGTGAAATGAATTTATTGGATTTACAGAAAGTGTGCAATAATTGTTCAAACAAAATCAGGCAGGTGCATTACTGTTAAATGACAACTTCGACTTGAAAAATACAAAACGTGTACTTTCAAAACTGTATGCCACTGTGACCTGATTTAACTAAAACACAAAGAGGCCACAGATTTAAAAGCAACAACAGCAGCAAAAAATCTGTCACAGATCGAAACGCTTGGAGGATGGCGACATCTTTCAGCTCTACTACAGTCAGTCTATTTGTTGTGGATATAAATATTGTAAGATCGCGCAATTAATCACGGAGAAACCAACTTGTTCTTTCTTTTTAGCTATCCATCCCTTTTTAAAACCGGCTTATCCTGAGCAGGGTCGCTAAGAATCTGGATCAAACATCAGGCGCAAGGCAAGAACGCCACCTGGACAACCACTGCTGGGTGAATACACTTAAATACAAGCACACACTTAAGCCAATTTAGTAATACCAGTCTACCCATACTATATGTCTTTGGACTGTGGAAAGAAACCCATGTAATGAATATGCAAATTCCCGATTGCGAATAAATCCTACACGGAACTCTCCCAGCTGAAAGCTGGCGGTTGCCTATTCACTTGGAAATGCGACTGTCGCTTTAATGTTCATATTCCAGTCTTGTATGTGCATTATATTTAATTCTGCAGTCAGCAATGTGATCCTCTGAACATCGCTATATACAGTTGCACACTCTTTCAGATGTCAAACAGGTCCTAAGAGAAAACATAAGCACGAAGAAAGCATCTGTGACGTGACCCCTGGTCTATCCTGGTTGCCGTGCCGACAGACAATCATGTTACCCAATTCCAAGCTCAACCCATACTCAAAACACTACTATCAAATTGTCGCTTCTCTTTATACCGACGCTTTAAACACGTGAATTTCCTACTAGACTGCTAAAAATAACCTGCATAAAAATGACGGAGGAGCACATGAAAATGTGAAAACTTTTAAATTCCGGTTTTCGCTCACCACTAAGGCTGACATGAATGAACCACCAATGATCAATCCAACCTGTTACGTCAAAACGGGTAGTGCTAGTGTATGTTGCACTAGAGATAGTCCTCCTTAGTTTTGAGGCTATACCATTGTGCCAAAGCAATAAAATCAGCTGACTTTATATGATTCACCCTGAAACCATCACCATTCCTAACATTTCGTTAAATTGTAAAGCTGCAAAAACAAAAAGGGACATTATATGCAAACTCACTAACCCACTTCCCTCTCCGGCAGTTCCCTTACGCTTTTCCCAGGCTCCAGTGTTTACTCAGGCCTCATGGGCCCAACGAAGGCGTGTCTGGGATTTGAGACCGACTATGTATATACACTAAACATGACAAGTAAACTTTCTGAAAGGTGACCCTCGTCATATTGTGTCCCAATACACCACTGCAGTATTACCACCAGTATGAGTGTTAGAATCACAATGTTTCTTCTTGCCAGTGGGCGAAGGATTAAAGAGGAAAGGAGACAGAGTTGAAAGAAAAAGATCGGACATATAGCATTAGATCTTACCTACAAGGTCTGTTGTGCCCCAGATGGAAGAAACGCAGAAGTGCACACAGTTAAATTCTAATCTTGGTGGTCGAGGTGTTTTTTTATAGTTAGAATTAAGACCCCGTTTAAGAATGCCACCCGAATTCCCCTTTCTCCCGGATCTTGCTCTAGTCCGTCACCTTGGTAGCCCGGATGAGGTTTTTCCCATTACCCATCAATCCTTGCTTCAACATAGTTGGCAGAATGGCAGCGTGAGGTGTGGAAAAATAGGTGCGTGCTTGTGGTACGGAGCGAACTTCGGACTGTTATGTTTTTATTACATACACGGAGCAAATATCAGTAATCAATGCAATGGTTAAAAAAGTTATCGAAAATAGTGATGTGCCAAACGAGCCGTTGTAATGGAATGGTCACCGTATGTTTTAAGACCAGAGTAGCGTGAATAAATAAACGTAGCGTTTGGTCCGGTATTGCACTCATTGTGATTTATGCAACGACTGTATGCCGCGAGTTTTTTAAACTTTTAAGATTAGTATTTAGGGTGTGAGAAAATTCCGGTGACAGAGGATAATTCACCATTGGCATTCCCAGTTATAAATTGAGTTGCAATGTTTTGTATGAGAAGTGGCTATTGCAAAATATATGTAATTTGAAATCGCACCATAGTGCCATTGTCGTGGGACCTCGCTGCATGATACAAAGATTTACAGAATCGTAAATCGATTATACTAATAACGGGGAAGTGGCACGCATTGCATTATTATACAAAATGTAAAAACCCCTAAGATCACTAGCCAATACAGTATTATTAAAAAGAAATGGATAAAGTGTTACTTACGTCTGGCTGAAACTGACATATTTATGTAGCAGAAAATAGTAATGAAAACTAATTTCCCTTACACTTGGGATCACATTTACACATCTACTTGTTTTCTAAAATTAGGTTTACAAAGCATGATACGTGCCTTTACATGTGCAACTATGCTCCTTAAGTACTCATATAACGGATGGGAATAACCGAGTTTATGTTTGCAAGGCACAAATGGCACAAATTTGCCATCTAGTGGATTATGTCGCTAATAGCAATATGCTTTGCATTTAATTCATTTTATTGCTGCTTTTCTTCCTGGCAAGCCAAATTAATATTTAGAGATATCTCAAAATGAATTTCAGATATCTTAAAGTGTAATTTACTTTTTAAGATATCTGAAGCTTATTTTGATATATCTTAAAATAATTTCCTTTACAGGATGTCACTGAGAAAATGAGACATTTTACAGGAAGTGATTTGAAATACAGTATATTGAAAGGTATTTGAGGTATCTTGAAATATGCAGAAGCCTATTTTAGGATATCTGGTAATGCATTTTAGATACAGTATCTCAAAATGTACAGTGTATTATTTCAAAATATCTTGAAATCTATTTGAGATATCTTAAAATGCATTTTAAGATACCTTAAAAAGCATTTTGAGATATCCCTAAATATTAATTTGGCTTGCCATATTTCTCATTTTATTTTTCCAGTCTTACACAGAAGAGATTCAAAACTTTAGGTTTTAGACTCATATGCCCATATAGGATTTTCTATAAAACACATAAAATTACATGTAAAAGTTAACTAAAAGAAATAGAGGATTGTTATCCTTATCAAATATTCACACTTTTCCTCTGTTTTTCTTATATGATTTCCGGTTTTATTCCCCGAGATGTGCACTGTTAAGTTCCTAACTATAAATTAGCTATGTGTAAAACACACATGATAAATCGAAGTTTACTTAGTTTTGTTCTGTCTTTCTGTTATAAAGAGGCATATACTTAAGAATTATATTTCTTCTAAAGAAATTCCCAAAGAAATGTTATGCTTTTGGGGCTAGCTTTTAAAAGATTTTGGAAGATATCTTCTCTACTAGACTGTTAAAAGGGTATGTCTGATTTACAGGTTTCTCTGTGCCTGCGCACTTCGATGCATATGGTGTTTGTTGTCCCACAGCTCACTTCTGAGAACCTGTGTATGCAAGATATCATTAAATGTTTTAAAGATAACTCTAAGTGATAATTGTGCTTGCCACAGTGACCCAGTAGCTAAAGCAACTTTTGTTTTTTAGGGTGTGTTTGCGAGCCAAGGACAACCATTCATGACCCAGTGGTTGAAATACACTACTTTAAACTGCGTGTTTGATACAAACAGACACACACACACACTTTGGCAAGCCAAATTATCATTTAGAGGTGTCTTTAAAATTTTTATAGATATCTTGAAAACATTTAAAGATATCTTTAAATATTTCAAGATATCTCTAAATATTTCAAGATCCTGATTCGTCATAGTGATTGACAGCACTGTGTGAAATGTAACCACTTCTTCATTTCTGACTGCACAATTTTCTTTAAGGCAAATCATTCCCACCAACCACTTTTCTAATTGTGCTTGCTTTACCAAGATGGAACCAGGGACTGGTTCCGATGGAAATAAAGATTGATAAACACTGGTCTAAAGCAGCCCCATAGCAGGGCTGTAACAACTGAAACCTTAAAGGAAGGGTTCTCGCAAGTTTAACTTTATATTACATATGGAAAGAGAAACTTATAAAAACTGAACATTCATCCAACTCACCAATTATTATTTTCACAATATGTGTTCTAGTTCATTTGCTTTCTTTACTCAAACTTCAAGGTAATAAGTTGATGTATTTTTTTTTTATCATTTCCTGTTGTATCAATGGATGGAGTGTCCTCAGAGAGATTGTGATGGGCACAAATGGAGGAAGATTGCTCATTGTGATTCTTTGTACATGTGTCTCTCTTGGTTTGGTTGCACCTTTACTACATTTAGAGGGTTTAAGGTTTCACATGTATAAAGTAGGTTTGCTGAGCGTTAATGACCAGTTAAGCAAGACTAACACCCTGATTTATGTACAGTCTCTCCTGCTTGTGTACCTCACTGTCCTTTAGCAAGTTTGAACTCAGAGTGCACCCACACACCAGTCAATTAAGAGTTGTCTTACATTAATGTGGTGTAGAATATCCATTTGGGGTAGTGGCACCTTGAGTAGAGAGTCACCCTCACCCTTGTTGTAGTCCACCCTCAGTCTGCTGCAAAGAGAAGAATTGAACGTATGCTGTGCTGACACAGAGAGCAGGGACCTAGTGTCTGGTATTGGGACATAAAAAAAGGAGTGGACCTTTTGACATCAGTTTCTTAGGAGCTCATAGGCTCAAAACATTTGTTTATAATTGGTGCATAAGTTAATCTAGCAATATTGGGAACTACTATATACCCCAGCCAGGTTTTGTGTTTATCGCATGGGGCATCAGAGGTCACAACAAAAAAAGTGTGGACATTTTTAAAAAACTACAAAAAACAGAAATAAGTAAATAATCTGAGGTAATAAACCTTGGGATGATATTAGATTTAGAACTTAATTTGAAATCTCATACAGTGGTACCTCAGTATACGTCCACTTTGGAATAAGTCCAACTTGGTATACTTCCTGTTTGGACATGAAAAATTTGGCTTGGTATACGACCTTTGTTTGGAATACGACTCGTGTGCTACCCTTGTTTACCTCTCTTGAGACAAAGCCACGACTGCCCATGGGCGTCAGTATGGCAGTTGCTAGCATTCAGTAAACAACCCACGTGCTACCTGTTGTATATGATTGTTCAATGATGCTTTTGTCCATTGCTTTATGTTCGGGTGTTGATTGCTATGGTCTACGTCTTTTGAGACGTATGACTGCCGAAGGGAGAGGTGTGGTTTAGAAGGCACGCTGTATGGAGAGTTGGTTAAACATGGTTAAAAATAAACAGCATTCGAAACGTGATTCTGAGTGTGTCGCTGCTTCAATCTACAGAACACTACACTACCCTTGTTTACCTCTCTCTCGAGACAAAGCCACGACTGCCCACGAGCGTCAGTACGTCAGTTGCTAGCATTCAGTGAACAACTCGCGCTATAACTCTCTGTGAATTTTCACGGGAGTTTGTGTTTTTTCGCGTAAATTTGAATAGATTGTTGAAAAGTATGAAGGTGGCATGTGTATCCGGGACATGGCTGCTGTATACCATATGCCGAGAATGACAGTATCTACGATTGTGAAAAACAAAGACGTTATTAAGAAGTAAATTGAGGTTAAATTTTCATTTATTTCATCTAATTGCTTTTGTATTTATGTATTTTAGTATTAAGCAGTATTTAAATTATTTTATACACCCCCATCAATGTATAATATGCCAATAACAATAGGATTTTTTTTCATGGGAACGGATTCATCATTTTCCCTTTATTTCTTATGGAAAAAATTTGTTTGATGTATGTCCTGTTTGGTATAAGTCAAAGGATCTGGAACAGATTAAGGACATATACCGAGGTACCACTGTATTAATTATATTACCAGAATTGCATTTTTTCATTCAGGAAATATAGATTAAGTTTGGTCCTTTATATCTCTAGCGGAGGCAAAAAATTTGATACGTACTGTAAAATGATCAGACTCGACACACTTAAAAAGGTTTGGGGCAGCCACCCATATATTATTCCTGGCTGCAGTGGGTTTGGATTTAAACAGAAGTATCTCTGTTGGAGTCCAGACATGAACTGATGAGGGTTTGTAAAGATGGCGGTTTTAAGTAGTCAGACTGGAAGTGACGTAGGGGAACCAGAAGTGACCGTCTTCAGATGAGGTTTAATGTACCCCACCACCCCCTGGCCTGGCATGGAATTACCTTTGCTTGGTCCATACAACGTTTTCCTACTTGCATGTGCGTGACAGTACCTTTGCCTTTAGCTGCTTAACATGTTCATGCAGAACAATCATCCTACACTAATACACTTCCTCGAACATCTAACATTAACCTGGAGCCTCTGCAACTCTTAGGTAAAAATGCTAGGCACTGCACCATTAGATCATCCTGCTTCAAAATATTACCCAAAGTAAAAAAAAAATTGTTATGTGTGTGTGTGATTGAGCCTTGCAAATACCTGATGTTAGATCCATCTTGGTAGCCCCCTGTGAGCATAAATTGGACAAATGCAAGTTAACACCCATGTTCTAGCGGTGTCTGTGTGTTCCTCCGGGTACTCCGGTTTCCTCCCACAGTCCAAAGACATGCAGGTTAGGTGCATTTGTGATACTAAATTGTCCCTAGTGTGTACTTGGTGTGTGTGTGTGTGTGTGTACACGCCCTGAGGTTTGCTGGCGCCCTGCCCGTGGTTTGTTTCCTGCCTTGCGCCCTTTGTTGGCTGGGATTGGCTCCAGCAGACCCCTGCAACCCTGTAGTTAGGATATAGCAGGTTGAACAATGGATGGATGGATATTACTGTTTAGTATAATAAAAATGATAATGAAAAGAAGAAGAAGATTGAATTTAGGACATCAAAATCTAAATTGAAGGCGTTGCAGTTTTTTTGCAAATAACAAAGCTAATGAGCAAATACAGCCATGTGTTTTCATAAATTGGTAGTTCAGGCCATACATGCTGGTTGCTGAAATTCCTACCTCCTTTGGCTGTGTTTTTGTTTTTTTTCATTCTAATCACTGAATGAATTTGAAGCTGTGGTGTCTACTTGAGCTTGACAAATCTGCAAACTGCCTAACTGCACCTTCAAAGGAAGCAGGGCACATTTTTACTTTTACTTTAAGTTTGAAAAAACTATCACTCACAGACAACTAACAGGAGATCTGTGGCTGACAGTCAATTAGGTTTAATTAAATCCACAGAATAAGTTATTGGAAAGTGGTAAGATTTTGGTATGTGCTCTCAGTTCCAATAAAATCTGCAGTATATGCCTTCTGATGGTAAGATTCCGAGAGTTGCAACGAGGAGTACTTGAACACCGGCATGAATCAATGTTCTTTTCCAAGCAGACACTATGACTTCAAGGTTTTAATGTATATACCAGCAACTATGCATGCTGTCATGCACACTATGCACAAAGATATATGTGCTCAAAATATTTTTGAAAAATAGTTTTAGTTTTCATTTTTGAATGAATATTCTTGCCATTAGTTTTTAACACTTGTATCTTTTATCTCTAAAACAGACAGTAATCCACCACAAGCCATCCGCATATATTCATCCAGTCAATGGCTGCTGGTGACAGAGGGTGGGTGTTCACACAGCATTTGTGGTGACAAAGCAAACTGAATAAAGGCAAATAAAGCATGTGAAATAGAAATCAATTTACTGTGCCGCCTTTCTTTGCGCTTGTTGTATATCAAGATGTAATTAAAACGCCTAAAATCGGAATGAGCTGGTCAACAAAACCTTTAGCGTATGGACAGAAAAATCACGAGTGAGTAACGTTTCAGTTTATTTCTCAGGTGTCTGCGATTTGCTGACAATAGTTCACCTGCCACTTCACACAGGAGAAATTCTTTCTGAAAATAAAACAACATTGATCGAGACGCTGACTAGGTCATCATACAAGATCAGCATATTGTTACTGATCAATCACTTTAGCTTTAAAAAAAGTTGTTTAACAACAAAGCGATACAAACCTTGTAAAATTCCTGAGTTGGCAATGTCTCTAGTGAACTACAGGTAGGTAGGGGAAGAGAGTCTGCCAACTGGTGAAAAACCAAACGTGCAAATGTGTTTTTGTATTTATTCTGTATTTATTAATTTATCTTTGTTTTAGTTTATATTCACAGCTCAAAATACCTGATATTGTGCAAATAATCCAGTAGAAGAATTATGTTTTACATAAAACTAAAAATACACAATGAAGGAAAACTACAACTAAACTGAATTTCCAAGTAAGTTCAGAAAAAAGTATAGAAATAAAAACTAATATTAAAAGGCAAAACTATAATAACTTTGGTCTGAAGACAAAGTTTGGTTCTGATATAAGATTACATGGTTTTGGAAGAAGGTTTGGTTTTAAACAGGAAATCAGAAGTTGGGGGGAGTACAGTTATGAAATTGTGTTTAGAGTTTTGGGAAATTGAGCTTATTTTCAAAGAATGTGTCTAAGCAATGGAGAAAAACTGCAATAGATGGTTATTTATTCATTTGTTGTTAGCTGTGACAATTTAAGTTGTAAAAATAAATATTCTTCCAATGTTCCTATAGCTTTTTAAGGATATCCCCATACATATATATTAATAAACAAACCTTTATATAAAAAATAGATATTATTGTTACTTTATTTATTTTTGATACAAAAATAGCATTAAAAAAAGTGTGCATTAGTGTAGGAAAGATAGAGAACAAGGAGTGCATTGCACAATATGGCTAATTTTATTACTAGGTCATAAATACTCATATTTAGCAGATACAGTATGGAAGGAAGCAGAATATTATGAACCTGTCTCTTCTATACAGGCTTTACTTTGTGCACCTGTTGTTACTAATTGTTAATTCATCAGGAAATCTGTGGTTGTTTTTAATCCAAAATATGGTAACAAAGTAGAAGGCAATTTAAAGCCAACATTTTTTGTTGTTTTCCTCTATGTACAATAATCATTGATTCCAGCCATCCCTTGCATATGGCTCAGTACTGCAAAAGTTGATCAACTTTGAGTTTTAGCAAGATCATAGCCAAATAATTCAACAACCTCCATATGTGCTTTGCACTAGAAGGATTCCCAACAGAATGGCAACAACAGGAAGTGGACATCACCATGGGATGTCCAATCTCATCAAGTCTCTTTGTGGCTGCCTTTAGAGTAGTCCTCATTGGAGCCAGACAGGCCCTAATTTACCATCAGGAGAGAAGCCCCCTTCTGTCAGAAGTGATGTGGATTATGTCACAAGCATGAATGAATGATTGAATGAAGATCAAGCCATTCAAATCGCAAAAGCTTTCTTTTAGAAAAGAGTCCAAAAAAACTATGTGTTTTGTAGGAAGTGCAAAAACTGTTTGCAAAATAGCCCATCCAACACCTTGGGAAACAGTACTCAACAGGCTTCCCTGACAAACCCTTGAGGAGATTGGCACAGAAAATGCTCTCAGGCTGCTTGGCAAGCATCTATCAGAGCCACCTTCCTGGGAAGTATAAAGTGTGGTGGTACCAGTTCACAACATACCAAAAAGTGATGTGGCCACTGAAGGGATGTGAAATCCCCATATCAGCAGTCAGCAGAATGGACAGCATTGGATTGGGGCTCTATGGGAAGAATGAGCTGCAGCTTCTGGTAAAATTCATCAGCATCAAATACAAGCAAGAAAATGCCTGCCCCATGCTAGAGCTTAGGAAATCAAATTGGTATTGGGACAGCCTGTGCAGAGTTATTTTAAAGCCACAAAGTAAGCAAAGTAAGAACATAGTTACGGAGGAGATCATGAGAGTGGAACAAGAGTTCTACATTGTCAAAACCGAGTTGCAGAGCTGCCAGGGAACCCTGAGGAGGTGGAAAACCATCATAAGCAGATGAGTTAGCTGGGCAGACATCTGGAAAACCTTGCAAGCAAGGGTCAGCTTCCTCATAAGATATGATACCTTACATTGCTACTGGAACCTCTGCCAGTGGCTTGGAAGTGAAGACAACTGCCACTTTAGATGCCATAAAGCACAAGTACAAGCCATTTGTTAAGCCAGTGGGGGGATGTAGGGGAGATTGCAGCAAGAAAACCAACATCCCTTCTTACCCCTAGCAAAGCAGGAGAAATTTGCTCAGACCTTGGGAGGTAACTGTTTTTTTCAACTGAGATCACAAAACTACCCACGGGCCAGAAATTGCGATATGGTCGACAGCTGCAAAATATGTCCTTGTTACTGACCTAGCCATAGTCTGGGTGTAGGAAATGCCAGTGGTGTATGAGTGTAAAAGATCAAAGTACTCAGATCTGGTAGCAGAATGCCAAGAAGGTGGTTGGAATTTAAGCAGTTTCCAGGTGAAAATTCTATGCAGGGGTTTTGTGAGCACAGCAACCATTGAACTTCTATGTGGTGCTGGCATGAGTGGGTCAGAATTATGAAAGACTGCAAGAGAGCTAGCACCGAAGGCAGAGAAATGAATGTACTAGTTGTGGTTGGGAGGAAGGACAGAGTTTCGGAGTAAACACACCATTAAAGTAGCTGCATGGAATGGTGGGAAGATTGAGCCACTGATACTGGGAGATGTACTGGGCAAGGGGGGTATATGAGTGAACAAAGGCTATCAGATTATGACCCTGCAGCTGACCTATGGGAACTGGTGGAGGTGCAGCAGTCAGGCAGGAATGCCTTTATTTGTCCTCAGATTAGTTTGTAGTTTCTACTTCCAGTATTCCATAATTTATTTCCAAATGTACTGTCGGTGTGAAGGGGCAAATGGGCAGATGAGTCTGTAGGAAATGTTGGGGGACCAACTGGGCCACCCCATTTAATACAAGAATCCAAGAAATAGAACTAAAACAGGCATGTGCTAGTACAATTACAGAGAACTGACACACAGTTTTCGGTAGCCTTCTTGGCTACTCTTTTTTCAATGCTCTGTTGAGCTGATCACTATGAGGTACATCCATCATAATGGAGGTCTGCTTCTCAACTGAAGCTGCTCCTCCAGGGGTTGTCAGTTTTCAAAGAGTATGCCAGGAAATAGAGGTTCCTGGAGCATTGTCAGCAGGGCTCAATTGCCCTCAATGGCTGTTTTCTTGGTACTGTAAAGAGAAAAAAAGTGATGACGTAGTTAGAGTGGTACTGTACGCATTACCAGACTCTGATGGTACTCAGATGCCCATGCGTGACTCGTCAGACTAAATAGAAAAGGAATAAATAGCAATATATTGAGATTCTGAATTGTGTACGTGTATTTATGAAGAAATATTTATTGCAGATTCAGTGTTTGCTGTGAAATATGCTGCAAAGAACGTTATTGTAGTTTTTGTTTTCAGGTTCTAATTGAGTTGTAATAAACCTGCCCTCCATAGAACCTATACCTGAGATTTGACAGAAGACACTGTAAAAATAATTTTCTTTTAAGTATTTCATTGCATGTGAACTTGGATGAAAGTGTATTTATATTACCTGTCAAAAGTATTTAATCAAGCGCAATATCACTTTTATTTCATCCAATCCTTGCTTTTAAAATATATCCTTAATAAAGACAGAAAAAGATACTGACACACAAAGTTTCAGGTATTTTGAGAGCAAGAGTTAATTAATGTTATTTTGATCACCACTTTGCAAATAAAAGTCACTTTAGATATTACCTGTATTAAATATCAAAGTTATTTCAAGATGCCTCTGTTGTTTGAAGTAGAGGTGTTCCTCCTAAAATGTTTGACGATACAGTGTATTACAGTTCCACAAAACTCCTGACTTGCTAGAGCACATTATTGACACCGATGCCCATACTATTCTTTTCCTGCATCCCTTGGATGAATTCGGAACTGTTCACCATTCAGTGCTAAGTTTCTTAATAACTATCTTTTCTAGAATTTTACTTAAGAAAGGCAGGTTAGAAATTGGTCTAAATTTGTCTTTCTTGAGCAGGGGTTTAACAACTGCAGTCTTTAGACATTCAGGGAAGACCCCCTGTCTAATAATGAGTTCAGTATGTCAAGTTCATTATCAATAAGGACATCAGAGCTTGTTGGTACTGGGTCAAGGATGCAGGTGGAGGGTTGTGTGTAGTTCTGGTTGATCTATTCTATTAAAAGAGCAGGCTGGGAATTAAATTGATTAACTTTGAGGGGTTGTACTATGTTATTCTAATATCATTTATTTTGTGTTTAAAAAATATGGCAAAAGTTTCACAAGTTTTACTAGCAGTTTTATGGAGGTGTTTCACTCAGTGAGCTGGGTTCAAAACATGATCAATAATTGAAAATAAAACTCTTGTATTACTAGCATTATAATTTATAATTTTAGACAAATGGGCTTGCCTCTCAAGGTGGACTCCTTTATTATATTCATTAATTTTGCCTTCGATATTTCATAGAGGACTATCAGTTTAGTTTTTCCTCCATTTATGCTATGCTGTACTAGATGTTATCTTTAAATCAGACACTCTTTAAGTCTTCTGTGGTATGATAGTGCTGGAGAATTTCTTAACTGTTTTTTCTGGGGCCACTATATCTACTGCAGCTCTTCCTTTAGCATTACTGTAAAATTTTCCACCTTACTATTAACACTATTTGCACAATTGATGTTAGCACTAAAACCCGACTGATTGTTTAGAATATTAACAAACACTGAAATGCAGATGTATCAAAATAATGTTTTTAAAAATACGCCGTTTATTAGTTGTAGTTATCAGTAATTCTACATAGAATAATAAGCAAAAATGGTGGAAATACGAACATGCACACCCTGCTTCATGTCGACTTTTAAACCTTGTGAAATTATTAAATCCAATGTGTGTCCTCTGTTACATGTGGGATGGCTGACATGCTGACTGAGATCAAAAGACTGCAATATGTTCAGGAATCCTCTTGCTTTTGGTTTTCCACATGAAAATTAAAGTCACCTACAATTAGGAACCTGTCATAGTTTGTTGTTCTTATAGATACTAAATCTGAGAAATCCCCAATAAATGCTGCATTATATTTTGAAGACCTATAAATGGTTAGTATGACAGACTGGGAGACTCCTTGAATAACAATGGCTATATACTGTACTTAAAAGAGATGGAATTACCAAATCAAGTACTTTTGCCATTTAATTGGCACGAGTAAATATTCGCTAAACTGCCTCCTTTCTTCTGCTAGTGAACCAAATGAGCAAACCTGTAATTCGGAGGTGCTCCTTCAGTTAAAACTGCAGCGCAATCTGAGCCGAGTCATGTTTCATTTGTGAGAGAGAGTCTATTTTCCTATCACTTATAAGATCATTAATTTAAAAGGCCTTCCTAGTTAATGTTCTAATATTTAGCAGAGCCATATTTAAGGTTTGTCCACGTTTTTAGTTAGTCTATGGTTACTTATTCTTTTTTTATTTTTTTATTTTTATTAATTTTATTACAATCCATACAAAGCAATCAAGTTTTTACAAAAAGAAGAACTGAGTTAAGAACAGATCGATCCCCACCCCTGAATGGTTACTTATTCTAGTGCTAATACAGTGCATATCTAAAATCAAATAAACACCACATGCGGTCCTTTTGGTTTTTCTCTATGCTTCTCTATCAGTTGTTCCTCTCCTTAGCATAAAACCTCCCTTGTGCAAGTCTCTTCCTTAAGCATTCTCTCTATAAGTCTTTCCCAAAATTTCACTGAGTAAAACATTGGCTTTATCACTCTATAGTTTCCACAGTCCTGAATATCACCCTTCTCATTATAAACTGGTAAAATCAAACTGCTCCTCCACTCCTCTTCTGTTCACAGATCTCCTACATTAGATTCCACAACACATCTACTCTCTCTCCTCCTAAACTCTTCCACACTTCTGCTGTTATTTTATCTAATCATGCAGCTTTTCCATTATTCATTCTTTTCAGTGCCTCCTTTATTTTGCTCCCTCCTTATTCTTAGTACTAACACTTCATTTGGGACTTCCTCACCAAATAACACCATTGGATTTTCTACATTCAACAGCTTTTCAAAGTATCTCTTCCATCTGTACTTAATCCTATCATACTCACTTAAGACCATTCTTCACTCATTTTTCATCTGCTATATCTGACTAAAATCCTTCCCTGCCTTGTTCCTATCCTTTGCTATTCTAAAAAGCATTCTCTTTCCCTCTTTTTCTCTACTTTTTCCATATACCACTTCCACAGCTTGTGCCTTGCTTTTGCCACTGCCTTCTTTGCCTTCTTCTTTATCTGCCTAAACATGGCTCTTACCTTCCTCCCTCCCTGGTTGATAACATGTCTTCTTTGTCTCTTTTTAAGACTTTATCACATCCTGCACATCTCTATTCCACCACTATGTCTCTTTGTCCCCAGTTGGGCTCCCTCCTGCCATCTTACCTAACACCTCTTCACCTACTCTTAACAACATTTATTTATATAGTACATTTTCAAACAACAATGTAGCAAAGTGTTTTACAAGATGGCAAATAGAAAATTACAAGAAAAGAAAAAAAAATTAGATTAGGCAATAATATTAAAGAACAAAAATAAAAGGTAAGGTTAGATGGCCAAAAGGTCTGAAAAAAATCCAGTTAGGCTGGAGAAAAAATCTGCAGGGGTTCCAATACCAAAAGTCCCCCCAATGGGCATTCTTCTTCACACAGATGTTCTAAATCAAACCTCTTAGTTTTCATGCTTCATATGATAGGAATTTGATGAAGTTGGTCTCATGGACAGTTTAAATCAGGTGGTGGTTCAGACTATTAGGGATACATCTAAAATGTTGCTATGAAAAAGCCATACTAAAATAATGAGTTTTTAGCAGTTTTTTAAAAAATGTTCCACAGTATTAGCCTGGCAAATTTCTATTGGTAAAGTATTCAAGATTTCATGTGCATAAAAGCAAAAAGCTGCCTCACCACTTCTTTTGAAGATCTAAGGTTAGAACTGGGAATATAGGGGACAGGCATTCTAAAATATAGGATGAAGCAAGATTGTTTTAAGGCTTTAAAAACCATCAGTAGTATTTTAAAGTAAATTTTGAATGACATGGGTAACCAATGTAATGACGCTAAAACTATTTGAATGTGCTCAAATGGTCTTTTTCTAGTTATGATTCTGGCTGCTGCATTCTGTGCTAATTTCAAGCAATTGATGTCTTAATACAAATTTGCTGTTCTCTTCCATAATTCCTCCACACTCTCAAATGACTGCACTGCATTTAAAGCTTTCTCCCTAAACCCATTCTTAAGCCCTTCCACTTTTAATCTCCATCACTTCATCCTTGGTGCTGCTTGCTCTGCTTTTATTCTCCTGATGATTCTGATCTCCCAGTCCATCACCAGCACTTTATACTGCACTCTCACACATCACCCAGTTATGGCCCTTTTTATCTCTTTCATAACTCTAAACATATACCTGCAAGCAGATCTGGACATTCTGTATATTCATTGTGACCTAATTATCTCCAGAACCCCAACACAACACATTAAAGCCAAACATTTTAAAGCCAAAAACCTTCAAAACTGTAGGGTTGCACTGCAGAGGGCCAGAAAACTGCTTCAGCATTTATTAGCAATTATTAGTAAAAAGCAAAATACTCTACAATAAGAGTTTTGTTGTAAAGTTGTGCTTCTGTAACCCACAACATTAATGCCAAATAGGCCAATTATGCCAGCTAGTGATAACACGTTGAGCACTAGGACTCTACTACTTAAGCAATATTTCTTTTCCAAAGCAGGTTCTTTCTCAGGTTCCACACAATGAAACTGTGGATTTCCCATATACAATCTTATAAAAAACAACAAAATATTAAAATAAAAAAGACTAGCAAAAATTTCCAACATGATATGAGGCTGATGCTGTTACAGTTACTCCTTTCTCTTCAAAGCTAGCACCAGGCCCACCAATCTGTGAAAAGAAAACATTTAATTTAGGAGTTGGAAAGAGCCCACATACCAAAGGAACCATCCACCAATATCCGTGGTCAGGTTCCTACTTCACAAGGCAATTAGATTAGTGTAGAAACTACCAGATAGGTTTCACTATAAATTCCCTTCCAGCCAGGTTTCACTTCATTTCTCTCCTCCACCTTTCTCCATGGCAAAACACAAAGACTCCAAGCATCTTGAATTTCCGATACACAGTTCACTTTGCCAGCCAGAATCCTTTTATCAGTTTACAGAAAATCATCAAATAATGTCTCCAAGTTTGTATAATTTTCAAATTGAACAAAAATATAAAATCTTAATGATTAAAACAAATGAAAACTATAGACAGTATTACTAAAAAAAAGAACAAAATCTCAAACACCCCAGTAGCACTTCCCTTTCTGTATACTTACCACTCACAACAGCCTCATCTTTTGTTTTCTTTCTCCTGTGTCCTCTTGCTTAGCTGTTATTTATTGTCCTGAACTAACTTCATCTTGGAGAAATCAAGAATCAACCCATCAGTTAACCAATTAAATGAAAATATCAGATAAAGGAAAAAACACATGAAACTCATGAAATACATCAGTTAAACCTTTGTGTATAAAAGAAAAAAATCTAATTTAAACAAATAAAACAAACATAACTAATCTTATATTAGTTAACAATTCAACCAATAATTGACAAATGTGATTTATTTAAATTTAACACAAATATCAAAATGGTAACATCTCCATATTGTTTTTTGCAGAAAAGGCGAGAGTTTTACTATTGCTCTTTTACTAGTTTCTCACCAAGCTCTGTAGATCATTTCTTGAAGGCTGGTGAGAAGTCGAATCAATTTAAGATGCGTCACCAAAACATTTGAAAGTAGCAGATTAAAACAGGGACCCAATGAGAAGTAGTATCCACCCATCCATTATCCAACCCGCTGTATCCTAACTACAGGGTCACGGGGGGTCTGCCAGAGCCAATCCTAGCCAACACAGGGCGCAAGACAGGAAACAAACCCCGAGCAGGGCGCCAGCCCACCACAGGACACACACACACACACACACACACTAGGGACAATTTAGGATCACCAATTCACCTAACCTACATGTCTTTGGACTGTGGGAGGAAACTGGAGCACCCGGAGGAAACCCACGCAGACACGGGGAGAACATGCAAACTCCACACAGGGAGCACTCGGGGAGCAAACCCAGGTCCCCTTACTGCAAGGTAGCAGCGCTTGAGAAGTAGTAGTGCAAATTAAATAATGAAATAATGACGGCATGTAAAATATCAGAGTAGTAAATCTATACTAATAAAAGGCAAAGCCCTCACTGACTGACTCATTCACTCACTCACTGACTCACTCATCACTAATTCTCCAACTTCCCTGCGCTAACCGAAACCGATGTACGTACTTATTTCGGTGGTATGACGCTACTGTTGGCCACCATATTAAACTTTCCAACGTCACTAATTCTCCAACTTCCCGTGTGGGTCGAAGGCTGACCCCATCTTCACGAAATTTGGTAGGCGGCTTCCCTGCGCTAACCGAAACCGATGTACGTACTTATTTTGGTGGTATGACGCAACTGTCGGCCGCCATATTGAACTTTCCAATGTCATTAATTCTCCAAATTCCCGTGTAGGTAAAAGGCTGAAATTTTCCAGGCTCATTCCTTACAGCTTACTTACAACAGTTAAGCAGGTTTCATTTCGAAATTCTACGCGTAACGGTCATAACGGTTGACAACGTCCGCCATGCTGAACTGTCTTATTTATGGCCCCATCTTCACGAAATTTGGTAGGCGGCTTCCCTGCGCTAACCGAAACCAATGTAAATACTTATTTCGGTAGTAAAATGCCACTGTTGGCCACCATATTGAACTTTTCAATGGTCTTTGTTACTTATGGGCCCATCTTCAAGAAATTTGGTTCCCAACGCTAACTGAATCCTACTTACATACATATATACATCCATAGCCTGCAGCTCGGTCACCGTGTGAGGTGGCGTTGGGTCCCCCATCCCAACGCCTCCCACGTTATTGGCTGCCTGCCTATATAAGGCTGTTCGTCGCTCCGGTCTCTACATTCCCTTCCTTGATTCACCACGGAATTCACGTCTCCCTGCTGATAACTACAGCCTATTTATTTAATTCACGGCTTCTCCGCTGTTTTATTGTTCGTTTATTATGATTATAGTTATTGTGTAGGTATTTTAGACTTACTTTACATTGTTCAGGTACCCATTTCCTTTATCATTCCAACCGTACCCCCATTAACATGTCAATCGAGGTGATCACCATCGATCAAAGAACTGTCACTTACCGAGTGGTTTCCATGCCTGGAGATGGCACCTGCCTTTTCTACTCTCTTTGTTACATATTGCAGGCTCACTCTTGATATCCAGAGGAATATTGTGTCTTATGTATTGAATGACTGGGACATGTTCAAGGTGTGGACTGATGACGGTACAGGAGATAATTATACTACACAGGAGCACTATAAGAGTGAAATGCTTAAGCCCTTCACCTATGGTTCTGCATGTGAGTTGATGGCTGCTGCTGAATTGTTCGGTTGTCGCTTTCAAGTGTACCGAAATTGCCAAATATTTTACACCTTTCGAGAACTGCCAGTGCCTCTTAAACATCTTAGATTAACAGGTGACGATTTCAGTAGTGGACACTTTGATGTTTATGAATGTTTAAACTCTCAAAAGCTGGATGTGAAGTTATCGATGAAACCGGTTGTATGCTTACAATGCTTGACAGATGCCGAATGTCACTTCAACACAAGTCCTGCAAATACTGTCGTAATTGAAACAAACCATGAAACTCAAACCCATTATGACAGCAGCAATCCAAGCTGTGAGATTTCAGACAAGATTACTGTTCACATGGCCAACTGTATGTTGCATGCTCAAGAGAAAGCTCAGCGCACAGCTTGGTCATATTACAACCGGAGGGCCGAACTGACAATGTGGTATACAAAGAGATCCTTAACAAATAACTATTGGTATATTTTCCCTCAGTTTAAAAAGGATTAATTTTCTTCTTAATAAAAATTTTAAGGCAGTACTTCGCCACTGCAAAGCGCGGGTATTTTGCTATATTTTAATAAATGAAGCACACCCAAAATGTAAAAGAAAATTAAAGCCTAATTTTCTTGATGCAAAGCTGAAGGGCATCAACAAATAATACAATTTAAACACTGCAGTGATGAAATTGTTGACAGTTGCAACAAACTATTAAAAGTGTATAAAGAAATTCCAGTATGGAAGAAGGGAGATGTTGCAAAGGCAATTGTTTGGTGACCGTGTGATTTGAGTTCCAGTGATGGAAGTGGAAATTTGCCAATCCTGGAATGCCAATCCTGCCACCAACCACAAATTTTCCCTGCATGTTGGAGGACCATTTGAACGAATGGATGCAGCTTAATGTCATACCAAGAACTAATTAAAAGGATAAACAAAAATTAGATTCTTTTTTTCTTTTGTTCAGAAACCCCCCAAAATAACTTTCTTTTAATAGCTTTACGATAAAAAAACCTTAAAATATAAAGAGCAAGTAATAAATGTAAGTACTGTACTTTTTCTTTGCTTTACAAAACAAGTCGGCAAAGCAACTTATTTCTCATGTTCAACCTTCTTTCAGTTTCAAGTTTTATCAGTTTGTTTAGAGATTAATTTACCAGTTCTCTAGCAAAACACCACAGAACAATTGCAACTTTTAATGTAGGGATCCGACTTTCATTCACAACAGTGCAACTTCATTAAAACTGCGTTTTCATAACAGCAACCTACAAATCTCAATTCAATTTTGTAATGCATAATATTAATCCTTATGAACAGTTACATTTTTAACCCAACCAAGTCATGTTTTAGGTCAAAATATATGCAAAATCCTTGTGCTTGTCCAAATCTTCTTTTCTCTTCTCCGTTTGCAACTGAAGCTGCACAGCAGTTATTTGCATGTTAATGAGTGCTTCCGGTACTGCAGTTTATTTAAAAGTTGCTTACAGCCCAATATTTATTTTAAAACAAGATGCACTCTGAGACAATCAGGTCGACATAATTGGTGTACATAATTCTTTAAATTGTACACCTTGGTTTCCACCTCTCAATCCTTCAAGCCTTTTCCTTATCTCTCACATATCTGTAAATATTTTTCTCTGTGAACTCTGAAAACAATAACTTAACAAAAATCAAATGTCACACTTCTTCTGTTTTTCTTTTTTTTTTTCAAATTTTATTAATTTTATTGCAATCATTCCATACAAATCAATCAATTTTTACAAAAAGTAGGATTAAGAACAAGTCGACCCCCACCCATGAGAGAGAGCAAGGCCAACGGAGTAAAACTTAAAGCTTGTAAACATACCTAAATTGATGAGTTTGATAAGCCAATAGAGATGAATGGAGAAGAAAAAGAAATACAGAAATAATTGCTTCCTCTGTGCTTTAAGAGCTTATTCTAAAATATTACTGATTAGATCCTGCTATGTTTTGAAAAAAATCTGTACAAATCCTCTAACTGAATATTTGATTTTTTCCAATTTCAAATAGTATAAAACTATTTCCCGGTCAGTTTCCCACTGACTTAAAAGAGGAGAAATTAGGATTCTTCCAGTTTAGCAAAATAAGTCTGTGTGCCAAAAGTGTAGTGAATGCAATCACAGTTTGTTTGTCTTTCTCCACTTTAAACCCATCTGGAAGAACCCCAAACATAGTTGTTAATGGGTTAGGAGGGATTGTGAGACCAAGGCTATCTGAAAGGTAATTAAAAATTTTGGTCCAGAATGATGTTAATTTGGTGCAGGCCCAAAAACATGTGACCCAGTGAGGCTGGGACTTGATTGCAGTGTTCGCAGGTTGGATCCTTCTTCTGTTTTTCTTTGTTCTGAATTTGGTATTCATTTTTTTCTTTCTACAGTATATTACACTACAGTACTGAAGAAGGCAGTTTACGTGAGGCACAGGACCAGGATTTAGTTCTATGGGTGTCCATGTGAGTTTTCATACACTAGTAACTATTGCGATAAAGAAGCTTGTATTTGCTGTTCATATTCCCTTTTCTATTTTTTGGCTTGAGTAGTAAAATAATAAATAAAAAACATAATAAGCTGAACTTCTGTTGTTCAAAGAAAGTGAACAGGCATGTTAAATAATCCAATGATATAATCAGAAAATGTATAAATATGTAAAATGGAAATGATCAGACCAAGGTTTCCACATACTGCAAGAATTATTCTTGTAAAAATTACAAGTTGAGCCATATTAACAGCAAATGAACTGTAGAATTTGGAGAAAGGTATATTTTCATACAATGGGCAAGTCAATTCTATATATATTTTTAAGATTTTTGCTATTTCAGTTTTCTAAAAATATCCTAAAGCTGTGGAGTTTGGTACCAGTATCACATGCTGTTTCACCACATGTATTTATAAAGGTGATGACTCAAAGAAAAACAAAGAGACTCTGAGGAATATACTCTTTTGACAATTCTGCTCTGCACATCTAATATGTACCTTCTGGAATAAAGTGAAAATTAGTTTGAGAATATTTATCACTAAGGTGCCTAAACTAGTAATTATTAGGATATTCGGCCCTGAGCCCCCACATCCCTGAACTGAACATCAGAGTATGTCACATCATTACCATAACGTACACCTCCCTGCTGTACACTTTGGACCTCATCTTAGCACTCAATGTGTTTCCTTTAGGTTGTCAAAACTGTCTAGTAAATAGAATTAGAACCCTAAAAAGTATAATATACATTACTATCTTTTTAAATTAAAACATATGTTTACAGTATATAACACACTTCCATTTATCAGATGGGAATGTGGCATTTCTAACAATTGTGTAGGCAGCACAAAAACTTACAATGGAGAATTCAAAAACACCATGAAATCTCTTCATATTTACAGTATGTTACAGCATTATATAATATGTATAATTTTGTAGCACTTAGTGGTGATTGCCAGTGCTGACTGAAAGGATTCTTGCTCATATGACTGCTCTTTATGGTAGCACATTAACCTTAGAAGAACAACTCACTTTAGCCAGGCAAAGCTGGAGATCATTCCACTTTACCAGAGTTGCGCTTTTTATAGAATCCTTTGCAAGTGGCACAGAAACTGCTCATTTGAATGATGGGATACCAGTTCATACTGCTGACAACTCAATGATAAAACCACGTGATGCAACACAGAGCTTCATTACAGTATTTACAATATATACATATTTATACATTTCTAGTGGGAAAGGTAGGAAATTGCGAAGGAAAAACAATTCTAACAGTAGTAACACAAATGGAAAATGGAAATTCTAAACTACTAGACAATGACCTCCAGCATAGTAATGGAGCCATCCTAACCAGATGCTTCCAGTGTTGTCTTTTTTGTGCGGCACATGTTACCTGAGTAAGGAATTCCCCAAAATTTTCCTTTTACCGTTCATCTGTATCACCATTTGCCCACTGATCAGGAGAACAGCCTAGGAGACATCCAGTTTTTGTGATTGTAAAGTAAATGTGATGCTGGTAAATAGTGATGAGCGAACATTGTCCAGTATGCTTTGTCATGAGTTCCACGAAATCACAAAAATGTTCGCAATATTTGCCGAACTTGTTAAACTGCATTAAAGTCAATTGGAAAAGACTAACTGAACTAGATTTGAATAGATTTTAATGGTGCAGTCATCTTTAAAGTGTCCCTGAGTGCCTAGGGAAACGTCTGCCAACTACACCGGACTGATGACCTGAGCTGTGCGGCAGCAGTGACAGCCACTGCACCACTGTGCTTCTGTGATATCAAAGAAGAAAGTATGTAGTCAGAGACCTGCAATCATAGATTTTATTAAAACTAATCAGAAATGCCGAAATCATAGTCAAAAGTCAGAAAAAATGGTGTTGTTATTTTAAAGACAAAAAATTCAAATTGGCATGTCATGGCTTGTTCTGTTTTTTTGCAGTTGTGCTGAAGGCTCTCCAAACTGTGCTGATGCTTTGCACTTTTTATTCTTTCAAAAAGATAGAAACATGTTGTAAATACTAATAAACCTTTCATTATTATTATTATTATTTCATATAGTTTCCTGTGTTTGGGAGTGGTGTCAGGCTCCTTCAAAGTTTGTTTTTTATCTGCACGTGGCTAATTATTATGCATTCATTACGCACCTACCTCCTTCTCTTATATTGATGTAGCATTCAAAGATTGATCTGCACATTGGCGAAAAACCTTGACCAAACATTCTAGTTAATGACTGATAGCATTCAATTTATCAACTTTAGATACAGTTTTAGCATGGTTCTGGTAACAGCTTGTATTTGCTTAATGGCTTTAAACATTTCTCAATCAGACGGTTTTACTGTTTAGCGTTTGATAATGTTGGGCTCATTTAAAACCATCTTCACAGTTGCTCACAAACCCTGTTGACGGTTGCCAATTCAAAGATGTCAACCGCAACTGATAAAGTAGGTGGGCATACCCTATGCAGCAGTCTAACCAAGCACTTTGGATACTTGCCAATTGACACAATTAACATTTTATAATCATAACTGTTATTTATAATACATTACAACTTCACAAGCAACGATAACTCATTATTTATATGTTATGTTTCATTATAAGTGACAACCACTGCACAACCGTGCCTCCGTGAGATCAAAGAAGAAAGAACACAGAGATGTACAATCACATTTTTCATCAAAACAAAGCAGAAATGCCACAATCACAGTCAAAAGTCAGAGAAAATATGTAGGTCTTTTAAAGGCAGAAAATTCAAAGTGGTATATCATGATGGAAACCGCTGGCTTGTTCTGTCTTTTGAAGTCACACTAAAGATACTCTAAACTGTCTGTGCTGATGCTTCACACATTTTATTCTATCAAAAAGATAGAAACGTCTTGTAAATTGTAATAAATCTTTCATTAGTATTATTATTTCAAAGAGACTCCTCTATTGGGGGGAACATCAGGCTCCTTCAAGGTTTGCTTACACTCTTGCCGCGCCGTGTGGCTATTTATTATCCATGTATAAGGCACGCACCGCCTTCTGTTATGTTGATGTGGAACCCGAAGATTGACCTGCACATTTGGCAACAAGCAGAGATAACTCATCCCACAGAGTTTGTAATGCAAATGATCAGCATTATATACCCGGGGGGCGGTCCCATCAAAGTTGACTGAAGACATTGCACTGACCTTGCAAAGTATCATGGGGTGCTGGTATTAAAAAAAAAAATTCTCCTAATCCAGCCAAATTATCAGTAAATAATTTGACAAACAAGGGTGAATGCAGCAAATTTGCTGCGAATAATGGTTTGGTGAAATTCGCTGATTAACGCAATTCATAACACAGACTCACCTGTGCAAAAGACACTAAAACAATCAGAACGTTTTTCACGTGTGTCAAAACATACAAAGTCAGTCAATCACTTCAACAGTGTGACCAATGAATAAAAACCTTTCAGCACTGGTTTAAGATTTAGGCACATTTTTTTTTATACTTTTATCAAAATCTTAACTGACTTTGAAAGAGTACTGCAAAAAATGTAGGCCTAATGTAGAGTAAAACATGATTGGACACAAACATGAAATGTGAAAGATTTATTTGATACTTTACATAATATAATTGTTGAAACTGAGAAAAGCAAAATGATACATGTAAGCATCAGAAAACAGAAAAAAATATACAAACTTAGAATATTGCATCCACTACCATATAGTACAATAAAGTCACACTTCATATAAGTCTATATGCATATAAATCTAAAATTAATATAGAGTGCAAAATATTAAATGTCAATGGTTTAAATAGTCCCATTTACCACTAGGAGGTTATCTACTTCCTCACATGTGAAGATCTCAGAAAAATGTGAGTTTACGGCGTCTGCTATTTCACTGTCTGTATTTTTTACTTCCCCTTTACTATTCCTGATGCATTTCACTTCTTCCTTGACTGTCCTTTTACTACTAAAATAATGAAAGAATTTTCTTTGGGTCATCATTTATCCTGTCTGCTATATTCATGTCTAACTGCCCTTTAAGCCTTCCCAATATCCTTCTTAATGGTTGTCCTCATGTTCTCATATGCCCTACGATTCACATTGGAGTTATTAGTCTTATATGCCTTATACAGCTGTTTTTTTCCTTTCAAGCTTCTTTTTCAATTCTTTATTAACCCACTGCAATTTTTAAAATGTGCTGCTAATTAGTGATTTTACTTAAATGGTAAAACTAAAACATTTAAGCCATAAATTAAAGAACTTCCTTGAGTTGTTTTACTTCTTCTGGCCCCTTAAGCTCCTGTAATAGTCTCCTATTCTTCTTAATTTCTTACTGTCTTGTTTGCTTTTATAGCTGTTTGTGCCTGATTGCTGCCTTAATGCTAGCTGCCTGCCTTTTTCTTTATCACTGTTGTTTTTTTTCCCCATAAGGAATCATCATTTCTGTTACTTATAATTATTAATCCCAATGACGGCAGTTCCTTACTTACAGAGGTGTCGGTGTCAGCTACTGCTCTGCCTCGCAGACTCAAGTTAAAGGGACAAAAGAGCTTTACAAATTTCCACATGGTTTCTTAGTGGCAACCAAAACACAAAGGTTTTAGGGGAAAAATATATTTTTTGATTAACTTACACCACAGAACATAAAACTCTAAGCGGCTTCTCTTACATTCACAAGGATGGCATCATCAGTACATCTTTTTTATAAATTGCGGTGCTGCATAGGAAGTGATTGGCATTTGAAGAGTGTTGGTCACCAGTGAACAAGTTGTCTAATTATGTGGGTTACCCATAAAGAACAGATCCTTTTTTTCCTGAATATCATGATTGCAACATTTTAGTTGGCATATAAGTTTAGGCATGTGAGTTTTTCGTGATGAAAAGATATAAGAAGGTTTCCAGCAAAATGGCTTTATTTTATAAAAAATCTGCTTCACTCACCAAATAAACCTACTTCACAAACATTTACTGACAATACCCCAAAATAATAAAAGCCTATAAAGTTTATTACCTGCTAATACACCTACATTTGATTGCTCCCTAGTGACAACCCTTTACAGCCCTCCTTAATAATACCACAGTGGGCGCAACATCAGACTGTGGACAAAGAGATCTAGCGACAAATAAATTGGTGTGATTTTGGTGTGAATGATAACGTTTTACCTGATTTTTGTACTCATTTATATTTTCAAAGACAAAAATGTAGCATTTGGTTTTTTGAAACAAATAGCACATTTGGCCTGCCTACGTTAAACACTCAGTGGGGCTCTGGAACAAACTACCAAGACATGTAGTTAGAACAGAAACCTTGACAACCTGTAAAAATAATCAGGATGAGATATTGGGAGAGCTTAGCTATTAGCTAAACAAATGGGCTAGATGGACTGAATGGTTTCTTCTCGTTTGTCTAATTTCTTCTCTTCTTATGACAGTTAGAGCACAATCATTACTAAATGGAAAACAAGCAAAATTTTTTTTAAAAGAATTATAAGGCAATAATCAAGATATACTGTCATTTATAATTCATATCAACAAACTTCATTTGTGGCTAGATCATCTTTCTGGTTCGCGTCAGTTTGGACATTCTTATCTGAAACATGAGGGAAATTGCAAAACAATGATAATGTTGCTGTCAGTTGGCTAACATCCTTTCTGCCAGTAACCCTTTCCATGACTGGTAAACCTGGGCACAAATCAACATTGATTAGCACACTTTACTTGCATTTTTAACAGCTAAATGGAAAAATAAGGGGAGCAAGTAATTCAAAGTGAAAAATGGGATTCTGCAGGTTACAGTTTGGGGCTAGCTTTTGTAACTAGTGATTGCTTTTAAAACATACCAGGCAAACAAACAATCATTTCTGGAGAAATTCTATTCCAGCTTGGCCTTGGTATTTGCTTTTGGCATCCTTAATGTCTTAGCTTTTAGTTAGCCTTTTTGGAGACATCTCTGCATCCACTTTGGTAATCGTCCTCTTTAATTTTTGTATCTGATAATTGATTCTTGACAAAAACTTATGTTGGAAGTCTGCATATTTGCCTAATCCATAAGAAGCAATGAATACCTCCTAGAAAGTAGAATCCAGTCTGTCCTGTAGTCTCTCCATAGCCTCAATAATTCACTTATGCACTGTTCTTGTTTCTGGTTTAGCTGATTTCAATTTCTGTCTATAAAAAGGGACAAGAAATGTTATTGCATGGCCGTAGATGGCCAAAGGTGCCAGTGAAATGGCAAGATATGCATCTCAAATAGTGCTATAACACTGACCCAGAGTTTTCTTTCTCTCTAGCTGTACATTTCGCCAGCTGTTCATATTTGGGAAGGTCATATACCAAGATGTAGTTATTAAAGCACCCAAGATAATAACTGTAGCCTACAGATATTTATTCACAGCAGCTAAATGTTGCATTACAATAGTGGTATTTGAGTGAGACGGCACATACTGTAAACTCCAATTAGAATGGCAGATGTGAATTCTCTGGTCAGGTAAAATGGTTTGCAATTAATTGTCAGACATAAGGCTTCTTCTCAGAACTTCAGCATCTGTGCACCATGTGTTATTGAAGAAATACACTCCGCTACTGTTATGTTTATTGCATTGGTTATAGCTTTGATCGGCTCTAAACATATTGTACCCAGGAAGGTTGAGGGCCTTGTCACAAGTTAAATCACACAATCAAGTCCCAGTACGTCTCAGTGAGTGAGCAGTTGTTTTAGAGCTTGTAAATAGTTGAAGTTCATCCACTTAAATGCACAACCTTTGGATGTTTGGAGAAACACACCCAGTAGTGATGGGCAAAAGCTGTGACTACTGAAATGGAGAAGAGTCCCAGCTCTGCTACTCGGCCTTCTACTGCAAGTCTTTTTACTCTTCGGCGGTGGCTGACCTCTTTCTCCTGTGTTGAGGGGCTCCCTTTTTAGCTCCACTGTCACACTGAGGACCCACCCGTGTATACTGTAGCTATGGTGAAGTCAAATTTGTAGCTAAAAACTTTGATGTCGAAATCAGAAAAGTCTTTGAAGATCTGATCGGCATTGAATGCCTTATTTGTAATAAATCAGCATGTGTGTAAGTTTAACAATGAACTACATTTATGAGGAAAAATAATAAAACTAACAGAGACAGGAACACTGTGTCACCTTCCTTTGGCACCATAATTTAACTTTATATATATCTACTGTATATATGGAGCCTTATCAGTGGAGAGTAAAAGAGTCCAAACAATGAATTTCAAACACAGTTTTATTAGTTTGCAAGAATGAAGTCAAGAAAAAACAGTCTTGAATTTCAGTGTGTTGTATTTAAAAAAAAAAAAAACTTTAATTATATATCTATTATTATTTACTTTTTAACTCTGCTCTTCAGTTTGTAAAATTAAATTACCTTCAAGCAATTAATTTATTATGTTACAGTACAGGACTCTGGATAAATGAATTATACTTTTATATGCACATTGTAAATAAAATATAAAAAGTTAAATTTACATTCCTTTACACAATAGTAAACATTTATCAAGAATTGTGAATTTCATTAAAACAAATAAATATTAATTGTCCACATAAAATGGATGTGAATATACAAATGTAGCCATAAAAACCATATAATTACATACATCTACAATTAAAATTATAAATAAAAATAAACTATAAAAAATAAAATTTATACAGTATCTGTTAAAGCTTTGCATGTGGGCTGCAATTCTGTTTCACTCATCCTATGAGAGTCTTCCTCACTGGGCTCTATAGACTTGTCCTGTCACTTATTAATGAGCATATCTTGATCTTCATATGAAGGACAAGCACAAAAACTGACAAAACTAGACAAGGTAAACATATGTGCTATGAGACCTTGAACTGGTGGCCATGTGCAGAGTAGTTTTAAGACTATTTTATTTAAAATGGATGGACAAATAAACAAAACCCAGTTTCCTTTTAACTTTTAATTCCAAATGAAATAGAAAATGTAAAGCTCAGATAATATCACAATAAAAGTATTTACATTTTTTTATTGCATGACAATAATAAGAATTTCAGTACAACAGCAGTAGGCGCCTTTAATGACCTTTTAAGATCTGAATTTTTTTCAATCCCAGTTTCAATGAAACTAACAAAAGCATTAAGTTAAACATCCTCTGTCCAGAATTTGCTATTTGCCTTGAAAGTATTACTTTGTCAGCTTAGCAAGGGGAACTTGATTGTTTTTTCACCTTTAAATTATATGTATATATACAGACCTCAGACCTCACAATCAGACATCACACCCACACCTTGGCTAATTAGCTGTATGAAAGTCCTGAAGCATACAGCATTACTGACCAGCAGAACAGCAGCTGGCATCTGTCTCTGTGTGTGCATTTTTTTCTGTTAAACTGATTATAAAACTGTGTGACTTATTTTGGGCTCATGTTTCAAATATATCAGTATCATTTGGGCTTATTCGGGTCACAAGGTTTCAGGTTCAGGCTTTCATTTCATGCCCATACAAATGTCTGTTTGTGAATATTTCAATGCTTCTTAAGTTACACCCAAATTATCTGTTAAATAAAAATACAACACAAAAACTGTTCAACTGGGCTCAGATTTGAGTCAGATACTCTAATATCATACCAAAAAGTGGCTCCACATTTGAGCCACTGTCCATAAAAAGGTCTCAACATGTCACTCTGTTGGAGTTCATACATTTGTGCTTCATTCAACAAAATCTACATTTGCAACTGTGGAACGAGCCCTGGACACAGACAGGCAGACATGTTTAAAGTCATCACCACACGTTTATGTACACTATTTACAGTCACACTATTTACAGTCACAAGTTCAGTGCGCCACAAACCCCAATCTTCCCCAAAGTCCAGGCCAAACCACACTGCCTCTTCTTCGGACTGCCTCCTTTTCTCTCTTCACTGACCTCGTCTGTCTTCCACCCGACTCCAGCTCTGAATTAAGGGAGGCGGTCCCTTTTATCTGTACCCGGATGTGCTTCAGGTGTGTTCCGGCACTCTCCCACGAACACGCCCCAATGTGGTGGAAGTGCCGGCTGCGTACCCAGAAGCACTCCGGGTGTCCCCATTCATCTTACCCCCAGCACTTCCTGGTGTGGCAGAAGTGCTGGGGTCCAGGGTTCTCCAGGCATGGGGGCACCCCCTGAGGGTGGTGACCACGGGCCCCTACAGGGATGAGCTTCCCAGCTCTGTACCCGTGGCCCCCAAAGAAACCAGGGCGGTTGCCCCCTCATGATCTGGACGAGGCCCGAACCCTCCTGCTGTCTTCCTGGGCGTCCCGGCTAGGTCCCACCCCCAGCCGCATGCCACAGCAACGCACATTACACATTTGTGTTCCTGCACCAATATAACATAGTTTGGTGTTAGCACCTTTATGTTACTTGCACTCACAATTGTCAGTTGCTAGTGAGAGTAGTGGAATGATATTTACAACAATAAACTGCCAGTGTGGTGTAGTGCTTAAGGCTATGGACTTCAAACCTTGAAGCTGTGGGTCCTAATCCCACTGCTGACACTGTGTGTCCCTGAGCAAGTCACTTGACCAGCCAGTCCTCCAAATGGAAAACCAAAAGAAATGTAATCAATTATATCATAAATGTGTCAGCCAAATAAGTAAATGTGAAAAGAGGCCTGTGTTTTTGAAGCCATAGAAACACCATCTCCATTAGAAATCTTCAGAACATCTCATGCAGCTAATGATGCAGATGTCATTTTAAAATGTATGTGTGAACATGGGAAAGGCGCTATATAGTTGCAATCAGAAATATTAAACCTCCTCACCTCAAAAGATATTATTGTGATATGAATTGAGGTTATTGCAGATATGAGAAAAAGCCTCATTAAACAACAAAAAGTATTTGACACATTTTTTAAGTGATTTTGAGAACATAAATTGACTTAAGTTTGAGTTCAAATGAAAAATGTAACTCTTCATAAAATGTGCAAGTACACTATTATTCAATCCCCAGCTCCAGTACTTTATGGAGCATCCTTTAGCCTTCATAACTTCTGATAACCCTTCTCGCTAAGTGCTGATAAGCTTCTTACACCTCTCTGTTGGAATCTTTGCCCTTTCTTCACATGCAAAAGCCTCCAGCTCGTTGATGTTTGATGGCTTCCATGTGTCTGCTTTAAATCCCACCAAAGGTTTTCAATGGGATTTAAATCTTGGGACTGAGAAGACCACTCCAGGACATTCCAAGATATATTTCTCAGCCAAGCTTTGGTTAACTTGGAGGTGCACTTGGCATCATTGTCTTCCTGGAAAGTCCAATGATCATTAAGATTCAATTTCTGATCAGAAGACATCAAGGTCCTCTTTAAAATGGCCAGGTATTTCTGGAAATCCATGATGAGAGCTACACAGTCAAGATTGCCAGTTCCTGCAGCTGAAAAACGTCCCCACATCATCAGTGACCCACCTCCATGCTTGACTGTGAGGATGGTGTTGTTTTGGTCATAAGTCAAGCCTTCCGAATGCCAGACATAGCACTGGTCCATGTGTCCAAACAGTTCCAATTTTATTTCATCAGTACATAGAACTGTTACTCAAAATTCTGCAGGCCTATCCAAATTTCTCCTGGCTTATTCTAGTCGACCATTGATATTCTTTGTGGTCAAGAGTGTTGTGCATTCTTGCCATGAAGTCCTTGTCTAATCAGTGCTCGTCTTATACTTGTCACTGAAGCACTTCTTCCGGCCTTCATTTGGTCATTCTGTAGGTGTTCTGCAGTAACACAGAGTTTTTTTCTTAGTTGTCCTGACTAAGTTGTTAAGGTCTCTTGATAAAATGTTGGGCTTTCTCCCTTAGCCAGGAAACTTTGTAGATGTGCCATAAATTTCAAACTTCCTTAAAATACTCTCAGGGGGTGCCTCTTGGAATGTTCAACTATTGGGAGGTCTTCTTGCCAGATGCCCTTCAGGTGCAATAAAATAATTTCCTCCCTCAGCTTTTGTGAAAGCTCCTTAGTCTTACCATGATTGCCACACACACCTTCAACACCTTCATGGGTGCGGGTTACATATGCATAACAGCTGAAACCAATTAATAATCATCATTGAATTCCCAAAGACTTAATTATGTTTTAGCTCCACTTTAGGCCATAAAAACAAGCAGAAGGTTCTGAAAACAGCAATATTATATAGAGGTTGAATAATTGTGACATGGCTATATTAATAAAATATCCTGTTATCATGTTAATACTACATCATACATTTTCTTTGTTGCTTTTACATGTAACTCATCTGATAAAGAAGAAGTCATCCCAAGCAAAATCTAGCTCTTTAAAAAAAACTTTCATTGGTAAATCTTTAGAATTTGTGGGGAGTAAAATATTTCTGATTGCAACTGTATGGGGTTTTTGCTAGAAATTACTTGAAATCCCCACACTTAAATATTAATAAATGCACCTAAATACTTTGATGAGATAAAGTGTAAAGTGATAAAGTGAAACAAACTGTATACATACAGAACAGTCTTGTGGTATATAATGTGCCACCAGGTGAATGGAAGCTGACACTATTCACATACCGCTTCATTTCTTGACTAGAGAGGAGCGTGTCTCTTAAATCAAGACAGACAACTGGGACAACAGAGAATCAAAAACAAGGACAAGATAGGCTATGTATCCAGGCAAGTCGGCAGAACAGAGGCTATAATAAGGTTTTTTTTTATAAGTAAGCACTAGGACATGAATTATATCATTTACATTCACAGCAGAGAAAATAGCACCAGTGTCCACCAGAAAACCAAACTCTCAGTTAGCAGCATTAGCTTTAATCAGAAAAGCAAGCAGATATTAAGGAAGAAACCACAGTAACTGGACTAGCAAATTGCTATTCAGTTTTAGAGAAGGGGTCGAATAAGCAAAACAACTTGTGGCATCCGGCCGGGGCTGGAGCCCAACCGGGACGCCCAGGAGGACCGGAGGAGGGCTTGTACCTCCTCCAGGCCGCGAGGGGTCCACCACCCTGGTTATGTTGGGGGCCACAGGTAAAGGGCTTGGAAGCCCAGCCCTGTAGGGACCCGGGGCCACCGCCAGACGGCGCCCCGGTGCCTGAACAACCCTGGAGCCCAGCACTTCCGCCACACCAGGAAGTGCTGGGGGGAAGAAGACAGGGGACACCCGGAGGGCTTCCAGGTGCGCAACCGCCACTTCTGCCACACTGGGGCGTGTCTATGGAGGATTGCCGGGAAGCAGCTGGAGCCCATCCGGGTTCCTATTTAAGGGGCCGCCTCCCTTCAGTCGAGAGCGGAAGTCAGGTGGAAGAGAGGACTGGAGGCGGCCAGGAAGGCACAAAGTACTGTGAGGCTTGGATTGAGGGGGATCGGTGCTGGAGGCACTGGGGTTTGTGTGCACGTGACTGAACTTAAATAAACGTGTGTTGGGTGCAAAAGTGATGTCCGTCTATTTGTGTCCGGGCCAGTGTTCACAAACTATTCAAATGACAAAATTGCATTGCATACAGGTTAGGTATACTTATGTGAGTCTAATTGAAAGAAATGTTCTGTCCTCTTCTAACATTTTCAGTGAAAGACTGCCAATCAGGTATGGATATAATTTCTTCTTTAATTTTTTACATATATTTCAAAAAGCAGTTGTTTATCATCCAATTTATGACAGTATATTCCAGAAAAATAAATTAAAGCAAAAGATTGATTTCTATTAACCAATTAAACTTAAAACAGTTCCACCAAATGACAATTTCATTTGCCATCGACACATTTTCCACTTAAATTTCTGATAAAGTTCGACCTTAACAAAATTCTATCAGTTTATTTAGAAACTCTTTCCTTTTTACTTTCAAAACACCACACTAAAATTGTAGCTTTTGCTTAGATATTCATTCCCAACAAAAGAAAATTATAGTTGCATTTCAGGCAACAATTATAACGAACCCAAAAGATCTTCCAATAACAGCAGCATTTTAAACAAAAATATAATTTTTAATACATCACAATAATCCTCATACCCACCGAAATGTTTTATCTACTCAAATCATGTTTAAGGTTCAAATATTTGAAGAATACCTGCGCTTGTACCAATGTTCTCTTTTTCTCTGTTTTGCAGGTTGAGGGGTTGTCATTTGTATTTTGCAAGCGCTACAGTACAGAAGTTTAAAAGCTGTATACACTGCCCGTTATTTCTATTTTAACCATAATGCAATCTGAGACAGGCAAATTAATGTAATTGGTTTACATTATTAAGTTTTGCACATCATTTTCCACCTCATTCTTTCAAGCCTTTCCCTTTTTCCCTGTGAGATACCATTAAATTTGTTTAACATAGTGAACTCTGAAAACAATCACAACTTTAAAACATCAGATTTCCTACTACTTCACTTCTTTTATTCTGAGTTTGCATTTTGTTTTACTTGTTTCTTTCGTTAAGACGCTAGCTGTGCTATCTGTGCCAATTGTAACCCTCTAGTACGGTGCATATGTGTGGTGCAGGACCAGGTTTAATTCAGGTGCAACATACAGGGTGGTTTTGGGTTCTCCTGTTTGATAACTGCCTGCATTAAAGAAGCTCGTATTTGTGCTTCATATTTGCTCTTGTATTCCTTGACATGAACAGTGGTGTTTTATATTATTGCTAGAGCAGTGCACTGGAAAAAATATTTATGTAAAAACTAGACCAAAAAAAACTATAAATGAGATGTTATTCTGTTTTTATTTATCAAAGAAATCTGTCAATTGGGTAAGCAAAATTTACTTGACAAGATTTCTTAAAGTAACTGTAAATATAATTTTTTGATAAATCAATAATTCTTATAATAAGGAAAAGATTTAATGTCTTGATATAACTACTTTTCACTTGCTCAGATTTCACTTTTTGCAGTGAACAGACCTTTAATTCTTTAAAGCTTCTTTGGAGTGAACCCTGGGAAGGACTTAAAGCTTCTCTTGGTCTAGAGCACGTGTCTCCAGCGCCAGTCCTGGAGTGCTACTTTGGCTGCAATATTTGCTGCTTATTAACTTCTTTACCCATTCTTTACTTGTTCTTTAGGATTCTGTCCTCTGAATCACTTCTGTTTTCCTTAAACGTTAGAAACGAACTGTGACACAAGCCAACTAATGACCTCAAACTACAATTAGTTTCACTCTGGCATTCTAGCACAGCACAAATTTCCAAAACTGCTGACTTTGTTGTTGTTTTTTTTTCTTAGAGCACTGTCTGACTATTTTATGGCCCTGAGCCACTCAACCTTCTCCTTTCTTTATTTTCAGATATTGTATGATGGACAGAGGTTGCTGCTCATTTGTTGGCTTATTTTGTATCTCAATATTGTTTGGTTGCTAATTAAGGTGAATGAGTCTTAAACAGCAAGTCAAATAAAATTAAGACAAAAAATTAATTAGCAGCATAAACTGGTCACTAATTAAGAAAACGGTTAGAATGAAACCCTGCTGCCACAGTAGCTCTCCAGGACTGGAGTTTGAGAACCCCGTTATAAAGGGTCTAGAAAGCTGATCTTTAACTCTTGCATGATGTTTCTCAAAAACTTAAACCTAGGGCCAAGAGTATGACTCTCATCACCAACTAGGGGCTCAAACCCTTGTTCAGGGGTGATTCAAGTGCTCCTTTCCTCAAAAGGGACTTGAACCTTCTTCTTAACTGGCAATTGATACAAACTGCACTCTTAGGTAAAACTAAGTGGAGGACTTGACCATCCTTCCTTGGGAAACTAGACATAATCAGAGAAATCTTACATTACATTAAAGTCTTCTTATATGAGATTACAGCTTTCAATTTTAGTACTCTCTCTAATGGTTGTCTTATTTTTTCACCACTCTCTCTGTCTCTCTCTTTTGCTCTGTTTCCCTCTCATGCCACTTATTCATTTTTTTTCTATATTTATATAGTATCCAAAGTCTTTTAAGAGTACATGTCACACAATCCCAGAACAACAACAAATCGTCTAATACATTTTAAAGCAATGCCACAGAGGCCAGTCCAGAACACTCAGAGGGGATTTTACAGATTAATCTGAAAATGAGTCATTTTAACTCACCTTTTTGTTTTACTTTTCTTGGTCAACAGCCCTCTTCTGGAATGCATCAAGAACTGTCATGGAATAAACACGAGAGCTTCAGTAGTTAGTCCAGGTACTGTGTATTAATAAGCTCATGTGGACAGCACAAGTCATCAACAGTGAATGTATCCTCTAATGAAAACATTTCACATAAAGCATTAAATAACGACTACAAAAGACTGGTGACAAGAACCATCAACATAAGTATAAACCAATCTTGACTGGTAAGCAAATACAAAGAGACCTTACTGATGGACGAAAGCAGAAATACTTAAGAACTCCAAAATTAAAAATATACCATAATGCATTTGCATGTTATATCAGAAGGCACTGACTCTGCCCATTTTCAAAGAATTTGCACTATTGATGCAATAGTTGAAACAAAAAAGGATTATAAAAGTAAATATACTGTATGAATGTGACAAATTATATATACAATAAATACCGTACAGAATAAATGACTTTGCAATGAACGTTATGTTGTGTTCACATTTGATACATAACACAATAATTTCAATTGCTTACATACATATAATATTACTTTGGGTAATAACATTAGCATAAAATGACTTTCATTCTTTGTGTCTTGAAAAGTAAATCACAATATGACAAAAAAAAGTTATATTTAAGGTATAATTGCTGATAAGTGTTTTTGCAGTTTATACGTACCAGTACTCTCAATACTTTGAAAATAAATTGCTACAGGAAGATCCAGGCCAAAATATTTTACAAGTTACAATTATTTTAAATGCTTTCCAAAACCAAGGGTAAAAAAATCCATATATCATTGGGTTGAAGGCAGAATTAAAGAATGAAAGTTCCATCAAAAAGTAGTATGTTTCATTTGAAAACATAAAATTAATTATAGAGTACAGAAAAACATAAAGATATGCAGGTAAGCAGCATGAAACAAAAACACAAATGATGATGCTTATAGTTTTAGCAGCTTTATATTGAGTTTTCTGGAATCCTTTCATTCTCGTCTGCTCTCCAGAATCCCCTTGGGCTGCTGCACTCTGCATTGCCTTTGCATGTCTTTTTGCAACAAGAAAGATTTTAGCATAAAGGCAAACTATGATGAAAAATGGCAGAAGAAATGTAATAAATAAATCAAATACTAAATACAAGGAGAGAACATTTACTTCATTGTTAGTGCTATCTGCTATATAACTGATAGAAGTATAGACACTGTTTTGAACCAAATCATACAACATTGACAAAGACCACACAATAGCCACTAATATCCAAACAACTTTAAATGTGACCTTTGTAGAATAAAACAGGGGATAGCAAACAGCATAATAACGGTCACCGGCAAGCAGTAAAAGATGAAAAACAGAAATATTTGTTATAGAAAATGTAGTAAAGTAAAAAGAAAAACATAAAAAGGTGCTTTTATACCAGCACACTTCTGTTGTTTTAAGCAAGTGAACAGGCATGTTAAATACTCCAATAATAAAATCTGAAAATGCCATGGAAAGAATAAGAATGTTCGATGGGGTCTGCAGCTGCTTAAAATGTAAAATGGAGATGATCAGAGCCAGGTTTCCACATACCGCAAGAATTATTCCTGTAATAAAGATGACATGCAGAGTCACATTAACAGCAAATGAACTGTAGATTTTGGAGCAAGTTATATTTTCAAATGATGGGCAAGTCAATTCTATATACATATTTAATATTTTTACTACTTCCATTTTCAAAATGTACCTTAAAGCTGTGGACTTTGCTATCAATATGATGTATCATTTCATAAGATGTATTTATAAAGGTGATGACTCAAAGAAAAACAAAGAGACTCTGAGGAATATACTCTTTTGACAGTTGTGCTCTGCACATCTAATATGTACCTCTTGGAATAAAGTGAAAATTAGTTTGAGAATATTTATCACTAAGGTGCCTAAACTAGCAATTATCAGGATACTCAGCCCTGCGCCCCCACATCCTCGAGCTAAACATCACAGTATGTCACATCATTAAAATAGTTTGACTCCCTACTGTACACCTTGGATCTCACCTTAGCACTCAACGTGTTTCATGTACTTTGTCAATACTATCCAGGAAGTGAAATTAGTATCTTACAAAATAGAACAGAAATTACTGTTGATTTGAATTTAGATGTATTTTTACAGTATATGACTCACTTCCATTTATCAAATGGGAATGTGGCATTTCTAACAATTGCGTAGGCAACACAAAAAGTTACCTTCTATAAAACAAAATTTGAATACAAAAACACCATGACATCTGTTCATATTTACAGTAGGTTAAAGAATTATACTTCTCTATTATAATAAAAAAATCTTGGGTCGAGACATGATTTTCTCGGAAAGACACTTTGATGTCCCGCGAGACTAGACTTTATAACCTTTGGAAGCAAGACCTGTGAGACGGTCACTTTTGCACATCACGTCCTACTTACAAACAATTTAAAACAAGATCACGGACATCTAACCTCTCAGTTGTTGGAATACTTTTGGCAGACACACTTCATGTGCTCCCAGCTCTTAAAACTTTTATATGTTCTAGATGGCACGTCAATGACTAAGCGAAAAAGAAAGAGCAGCTATGTGCAAATTCTGAAAATAAGCAAAGTAAGAGTCAGTCCGGACCAAGTGGGTCATAAATAAAAGACTTCATAAAGACGTTCAAAAACATTGGCTTAATACACATGCAGAGCAGGTTAGAGATTATGAAAACAGTGGAATTCGAAAGGCTCAAAAAAAAACGTTGGTGCGATACACATGCAGAGCAAGTTACAGATTATGAAAGTAGTAAAATTTGAAAGTATCAAAAAAGAAAGTAAAGATTGCATTAGCACAAACAAATGGAAATTATTACTCAGTGAAATAACGGAACAGCAAAAAGAGATCGAATATATGGACATAAGTGATATGTCAGAAGTATGTAGATATTGTAAGGCTTTACAGTTTAGTGTTGCCTCCCAATGAAGAGGCGTATCCGCAAGAGTTAAAAGATTTGTTGTTTGGTGAAAGTGAAATCCACAAACACTACAGGCAAAAAATCAGAGTCTACAATAATCTGTTTGCGTTTGCATCATTCAGTGCTCAAAACAAAGATTTACACAATAATGAACCATACGCTATGAGAATCTGAGGTCCCACAACAATTAAAGTTATGACAAGTTTAATTTCGATGAAACCACAATTCGGTTGGGTATATATCTATACTAATAAAAGGTAAAGCCCTCACTGACTCACTCACTCATCACTAATTCTTCAACTTCCCGGGTAGGTAGAAGGCTGAGATTTGGCAGGCTCATTCCTTACAGGTTACTTACAAAAGTTAAGCAGGTTTCATTTTGAAATTCTACACATAACGGTCATAACTGAATCCTACTTACGTACATATATATGTCCATAGCCTGCAGCTCGGTTGTCATGTGAGGCGGAGTTGCGTCCTCCATCACCAAGCCTCCCACGTAGTTGGCTGCCTGCCCATATAAGGCCATCCGTCAGCAGCAACTTTGATGCTTATGAATGTTTAAACTCTCAAAAGCTGGATGCGAAGTTATTGATGAAGCCGGTTGTATGCTTACAACGCTTGACAGAGGCCGAATGTCACTTCAACACAAGTCCTGCAAATACTAACGTAATTGAAACAAACCATGAAACTCAAACCGATTATGACAGCAGCAATCCAAGCTATGAGAAAACAGTAAAAAGAAGGCGTGTCAGATGTCGTGGTACATTTTCTGATGCAGCTAGACGAGAACAACTTTGTGACGCTGCCGCCAAATAGTCACACAAAAATGCACTAGTTAATAGACACGCTGTCTCTAAATACTCACAGGCAATTCCACAACTTAATAGAGACGCTGCTGCTAAATACTCGCAGGGAAATCCACAACTTCATAGAAACACTGTCACTAAATACTCGCAGGCAAATCCACAACTTCATAGAGACGCGGTCGCTAAATATTCGCAGGCAAATCCACAAGTTAATACCCGGAATGCCTGTTAAACATCTTAGACTCACAAGTAGCGATTTGGGTAGTGAAAACTTCAATGAATGAAACCTGTTATCTTTACAACGGTTGACAAACACGGACTGAAACTTGAACACAACATGTCCTCCAAATACGAACCTGATTGAAAGAAATACAGTGACAAAACAATTATATTGACAATCATGTTACGTTATTTTTAAAATGTTTCCTTTTCTTTTTCATAACTTCTTTAACACACTACTTCTCCGCTGCGAATCGCGGGTATTTTGCTAGTTTATGATAACGGAGAAGCGATGCAACATAGAATCAAAAGAGTATGTAACAATTCCCATGAAAATAACAATCTCTTTAAATTGTATATCCAGATAAGCAAACCCAGGGGGGTGCAAGTGAAGCGAGCAGAGGGCGGAGACCACTAGTAATATGTATAATTTTGTTGTAGTGCTTTTCAGTGTTGAGTGAAAAGTTTCTTGCTCATATTGCTCTTTTAGGGAGCATATTATCCTCAGAAGAATAGTTTGCTTTAGCCACACAAACAATGAAATCATGCCACTTTGCCAGACTTTTTATGATCCCTTGCAACTAACACTGAAGCTGCTGATTGGAATGATGGGATGCCTTAGGTCATAAAGCTGACAACTCGACAATAAAGTCATGTGATGCAAAACTGAGAACCATTACAGTATTTGCACTACTATATATATATATATATATATATAGTCAACCCTCGTTTATCGCGGTTAATCGGTTCCAGACTCTGCCGCGATAAATGAATTTCCGCGAAGTAGGATTCTTTATTTATAAATCGAATATTTTCGCAGTTAGAGCATAGAAAACCTGTTTATGACCTTCTAAATACAGTAATCCCTCCTCGATCGCGGGGGTTGCGTTCAAGACCCCCCCGCGATAGGTGAAAATCCGCGAAGTAGAAACCATATGTTTGTATGGTTATTTTTATATATTTTAAGCCCTTATAAACTCTCCCACACTATTAACATTATTAGAGCCCTCTAGACATGAAATAACACCCTTTAGTCAAACGTTTAAACTGTGCTTCATTACAAGACAGAGATGGCAGTTCTTTCTCACAATTAAAAGAATGCAAACATATCTTATCTTCAAAGGAGCACCGTGAAGAGCAGATAATGTCAGAGAGAGCGCTAAGAAAAGCAAACAATCAAAAAATCAATACATACTTTTAAGTATACAGAAGCACCGCAATAAAGCGGCATTTTGTAGAGGAGCGTCCTATCTTCTAGGCAAACAGCCACTGTGTAAACAGCCACTGTGTAAACAGCCCCTCTGCTCACACCCCCTCCATCAGGCAGAGAGAGAGAGAGAGAGAGAGAGAGAGAGAGAGAGAGAGAGAGAGAGAAAGAAAGAAAGAGAGAGAGAGAGAGAGAAGCAAACAAAACAAGCGCCACGCGGGAAGCATATCTTATAGCATTGAGGAGTTTTAGTTAATATGTAATACATGCTCTGATTGGGTAGCTTCTAAGCCATCCGCCAATAGCGTCCCTTGTATGAAATCAACTGGGCAAACACACTGAGTAAGCATGTAACCTAAATTAAAAGACCCATTGTCCACAGAAAGCGGCGAACCAGCAAAAAATCCGTGATATATATTTAGATGTGCTTACATTTAAAATCCAGCGATAGAGTGAAGCCGCGAAAGTCGAGCTTGATATAGCGAGGATTACTGTATATATATATATATATATATATATATATATATATATATATATATGTGTATCTTCTTATATGATATGCTACCGTGGCTGTCCGTTTGTCTATCCAGGATTTTAAATCACCTGTAGCTCACAAACTGTTTGAACTATTGACCTGGAATTTGGTACACATATACTATGTGATGTCTACTATCTGCTTTTGGGGTGATAATTGACTTCCAAAGGTATTCCTCTGTTTATTTTTATTTTATTTTATTGTAGAATCAACTCTCAGCAGTGGCCAGCAGGGTGGTTGTGCGGCGCATGCGTATGGGCGTCGTTCTCATCCCTACCACCTTTGGCGTCACTTCCCCTACCTCTTCATATCTTAAATTATTATTGAGGCAGATTGAAGACTTAAGTGCCAGCTTAAGTCAAAAATTAAGGAAAACGTACTAAGTAATTGCAACACAAATACTGACTTAATCAGTTTTAACGCGAAAAGATGCTAAAGAATGAAGAAAAGAAGCAGGTTGCTAGAGTGGAGAAAAGAAGAGCTCCTCAGGAAGCAGCAAGCGCATCAACCACTGAGCAAACGAATGCTAAACGTACAGAGAAAGAATATGAAATCCATGAATGCTCAAGTCAAGTGTATTCACTGCATGTTATCGTGCAGTGTGCCATTACTGGTATATATATTTATATATATATATATATACTGTATATATATACTAGCAAAATACCTGAGCTTCGCAGCGGAGAAGTAGTGTGTTAAAGAAGTTATGAAAAAGAAAAGGCAACATTTTAAAAATAACGTAACATGATTGTCAATGTAATTGTTTTGTGACTGTTATGAGTGTTGCTGTCATCAAGGATTTGATTATCATTATTTCTTTCAATCAGGTTCATATTTGGAGGATGTGTTGTGTTCAAGTTACATTCCGTGCTTGTCTAGTCTATCCCTGACCATCTCATCTTCGTTGTCAACCGTTGTAAAGATAACAGGTTTCATTCATTGAAGTGTTCAGTACCCAAATCTGTAATTGTGAATCTAAAATGTTTAACAGGCATTCCCGGTATTAACTTGTGGATGTGCCTGTGAATATTTAGTGGCAACTTGTCTATGAACTTAATTTAAACTTAAGCTTTACACCTTGCTTTCCTATTGATATGTCTACAAAGGCTTGTTCAGCTTCAGAGGGTTGTTCCTTTCTTACTGCATCAATAAACAGCTCGTCTTCCTCTTTATCTGAGACATCACACACTGCATGCACGGGTTTACCTTTCCCAGTCCTGCAAATTTTAGCGAAATGGTTCAATTTACCACATTTTTTACACTGCCTTCCTTTAGCTGGGCATTGACTTTTTCTACCGTGTGCTTTGTTTCTGCAGTAGCTGTACTTATGAATATGCTTGTACAACAACAACAACAACAACATTTATTTATATAGCACATTTTCATACAAAAAAATGTAGCTCAAAGTGCTTTACATAATGAAGAATAGAAAAATAAGAGACACAGTAAGAAAATAAAATAAGTCAACATTAATTAACATAGAATAAGAGTAAGGTCCAATGGCCAGGGGACAGAAAAAACAAAAAAAACGCCAGATGGCCGGAAAAAAAAAATAAAATCTGCAGGGATTCCAGGCCATGAGATCGCCCAGTCCCCTCTGGGCAATCTACCTAACATAAATGAAACAGTCCTCTTTGTATTTATGGTTTTCACTGAAGGGTTTGATGATGATGATGATGATCACGTGGACTTCTGGCTTTTAGTCCATCAATGCTGGGGCATCATGGTGCTTTGAGTAGGTTGGTGGTGGCGCAGGCCGCCACCACCGAGAAACCGGAAAAAGAAACAGAAGAGAGAGTAGGGGTCAGTACAAATTTTAGAGCCACCATGAATAGTTATTATGATGAATTGAACATACAGAGTATCAGGATTAAGATAAAGTGAAGTTATAAAAAGGCCATGTTAAAGTAATGTGTTTTCAGCAGTGTTTTAAAGTGCTCCACTGTATTAGCCTGGTGAATTCCTATCGGCAGGCTATTCCAGATTTTAGGTGCATAGCAGCAGAAGGCCGCCTCACCACTTCTTTTAAGTTTAGCTTTTGGAATTCTAAGGAGACACTCATTTGATGATCTAAGATTACGATTTGGAATATAGGGTGTCAGACATTCCAATATACTGTATAAGATGGAGCGAGATTATTTAAGGCTTTGTAAACTATAAGCAGAATTTTAAAGTCAATTCTGAAAGACACAGGTAACCAGTGTAGCGACATGAAAACAGGAGAAATGTGTTCGGATTTTCTTTTTCTAATTAGGATTCTAGCAGTTGCATTCTGCACCCGTTGCAAATGATTTATGTCTTTTTTGGGTAGTCCTGAGAGGAGTGCGTTACAGAAATCTAATCGACTAAAAACAAAAGCGTGAATTAATTTCTCAGCATCTTTCAATGATATAAGAGGTCTAACTTTTGCTATATTTCTTAAGTGAAAAAATGCTGTCCTAGTGGTCTGATGAATATGTGATTTAAAATTCAGGTTATAGTCAACGGTTACCCCTAAGTTTTTTACTTCTGTCTTAACTTCTAATCCTAATGCGTCAAGTTTATTTCTGATAACCTCACTGGATCCGTTTTTGCCAATCAATACAATTTCAGTTTTCTCTTTATTTAACTTGAGAATTACTATTCATCCATTCAGAAATACCAGTAAGACATTGTGTTAGTGAATCAAGAGAGTCGGAGTCATCAGGTGCTACTGATGGTGTAAACTGATGAGCCTTGTGGAACACCATATAGAATATCATGCGTCTTTGAGTTGTGACTACCACAACTAACAAAGAATTTTCTCCCTGCTAGGTAAGATTCAAACCAATTTAAGACATTGCCAGAAAGGCCCACCCATTGACTAAGGCGATTTCTAAGAATATTGTGATCAATGGTATCAAACGCGGCACTCAGATCGAGGAGGATGAGAACAGATAAATGGCCTCTGTCTGCATTTAATCGCAAGTCATTTACTACTTTAACGAGTGCAGTTTCTGTATTGTGATTAGTTCTAAAACCTGACTGAAATTTATCTAGAATAGCATGTTTACTTAAGTGGTCGTTTAACTGCATAATTACTGCCTTCTCTAGAATTTTACTTAAGAAGGGCAGGTTAGATATGGGTCTAAAATTTTCAAAAGCAGAGGGGTCAAGATTATTTTTCTTGAGTAGGGGTTTAACTACAGCAGTCTTAAGACAGTCTGGGAAAACCCCCGTATCTAATGACGAGTTTACAATTCAAGAATATTATCAATAAGCGCGTCTGATACTTCCTTGAAAAACCTTGTTGGTACTGTGTCAAGGACGCAGGTGGTGGGTTTCATTTGAGAGATTATTCTATGTAAATCAGGTAAATCTATCCTGCTGAAAGAATTGAATTTGTTTATAACGGAGTACTGGGGCTTAGGAGGTTCCACAGTGTTGGGGAGATATACTATATTATTTCTAATATCATTAATTTTTTGATTAAAAAATATAGCAATGTTCTCACAGGTTTCGCTGGAAGTATTATGGGGGCATTCCTTTGTGTTACCTGGGTTTAGCAGACGATCAATTGTAGAAAATAGGACTCTGGGATTACTAGCATTGTTATTTATAATCTGAGAGAAATAGCAGCGCCTCTCAAGACGGACTGTGTTATTGTATTTGTGGTGGCGATTGATTGAGTTCTACACCGGCGTTCGTTTGTCTCTGTCTAACGCCAGCCTGCAGCCCAAATTGTAGTTTGTATGTTAACCTGTGGAGGCAGTGTCGGGAACTGAATATGAAAGCCCTTGTCGTTTTATTAGAGGTGCCTCCTTTCAATATGGACCATTTTGCTATGTTAGATATTAATCTTCTTGTTTTAGAAATACTCGTAATACGGCGATGTAGGGAGAGAAAAATCGCCGCTACTGGGTTCATCCTCTGACTGCACAACGTTGGGTTAAAGGAAGTTTTTTTGTGCTTTATGAAGAAATGCGAAAATTTCCGAGCATGTTTTTTAATTACTGTCGGATGTCGGTTTCCACTTTTGATTGTCTGCTGCAGCTGGTGCAATGCCACATTGCACGCTGATCAACCAATATGCAACTTAGTGTTAGCCCCGAAGAGAGACTACTTGTCACTTTGAGGTAAGGAAACAGTAGTCGAGTGTGCGCTTACACCGGTGTTATGCACTGAAATGCCCCCATGGATTGCCCCTACATAATCATCAAATATTATATTAGAACATAAATTAATAGGTTCATGGTTTACAAATTACATGAGACAATAAAATAAGCAATATGAAAATATATATGTTGTATATGAAAACATAAAAATATTAATATCATGGGATATATCCGGTCCTCCACAAGCGTAAATTAAACGTGCAGAAAACGAACTAGAAGCGGTTTCCTTGCGTTCGTTGGGTTTTGAACGCCAAGAAAAAGCTGCATGCAACGTTTTTTGATGCCGTATAAAGCGCTGCTGGACAAGCGCATGTCACCAAAGCCCGTGTGAACACTCTCATTGACTCCTACGTGTAGAAAACACTCGGCGCTTGATCCGCTTACGGACCTTCTGAACGCAAAAAACGCTCGATTTTAACGCCCGTGTGAACAAGGCCTTAGGGCGAAACACGTGTCACATACTCTGCATTATTTGACAATAAACTATTCAACCATATATATATATATATATATATATATATATATATATATATATATATATATACAGTGGTGTGAAAAACTATTTGCCCCCTTCCTGATTTCTTACTCTTTTGCATGTTTGTCACACAAAACGTTTCTGATCATCAAACACATTTAACCATTAGTCAAATATAACACAAGTAAACACAAAATTCAGTTTTTAAATGATGGTTTTTATTATTTAGGGAGAAAAAATCCAAACCTACATGGCCCTGTGTGAAAAAGTAATTGCCCCTTGTTAAAAAATAACCTAACTGTGGTGTATCACACCTGAGTTCAATTCGTAGCCACCCCAGGCCTGATTACTGCCACACCTGTTTCAATCAAGAAATCACTTAAATAGGAGCTGCCTGACACAGAGAAGTAGACCAAAAGCACCTCAAAAGCTAGACATCATGCCAAGATCCAAAGAAATTCAGGAACAAATGAGAACAGAAGTAATTGAGATCTATCAGTCTGGTAAAGGTTATAAAGCCATTTCTAAAGCTTTGGGACTCCAGCGAACCACAGTTAGAGCCATCATCCACAAATGGCAAAAACATGGAAGAGTGGTGAACCTTCCCAAGAGTGGCCGGCCGACCAAAATTACCCCAAGAGTGCAGAGGCGACTCATCCGAGAGGTCACAAAGACCCCAGGACAACGTCTAAAGAACTGCAGGCCTCACTTGCCTCAATTAAGGTCAGTGTTCACGACTCCACCATAAGAAAGAGACTTGGCAAAACGGCCTGCATGGCAGATTTCCAAAACGCAAAACACTGTTAAGGAAAAAGAACATTAGGGCTCGTCTCAATTTTGCTAAGAAACATCTCAATGATTGCCAAGACTTTTGGGAAAATACCTTGTGGACTGATGAGACAAAAGTTGGACTTTTTGATTGATAGATAGAAAGATAGATAGATAGATAGATAGATAGATAGATAGATAGATAGATAGATAGATAGATACTTTATTAATCCCAAGGGGAAATTCACATAATCCAGCAGCAGTATACTGATACAAAGAAACAATATTAAATTAAATAGTAATAAAAATGAAAAAATTAAAATAAAATTAATGTTAGCATTTACTCCCGGTGGAATTGAAGAGTCGCATAGTGTGGGGAGGAACGATCTCCTCAGTCTGTCAGTGGAGCAGGACAGTGACAAAAGTCTGTCACTGAAGCTACTCCTCTGCCTGGAGATGACACTGTTAAGTGGATGCAGTGGATTATTCATGATTGACAGGAGTTTGCTTAATGCCCGTCGCTCTGCCACAGATGTTAAACTGTCCAACTTTAATCCTACAATAGAGCCTGCCTTCTTAACAAGTTTGTCCAGGCGTGAGGCATCTTTCATCTTTATGCTGCCACCCCAGCACACCACCGCGTAGAAGAGGGCACTCGCCACAACCGTCTGGTAGAACATCTGCAGCATCTTACTGCAGATGTTGAAGGATGCCAACCTTCTCAGAAAGTATAGTCTGCTCTGACCTTTCTTACATAGAGCATCAGTATTGGCAGTCCAGTCCAATTTGTCATCCAGCTGCACTCCCAGATATTTAAAGGTCTGCACCCTCTGCACACAGTCACCTCTGATGATCACAGGGTCCATGAGGGGCCTGGGCCTCCTAAAATCCACCACCAGCTCCTTGGTCTTGCTGGTGTTAAGGTGTAAGTGGTTTGAGTCGCACCATTTAACAAAGTCTTTGATTAACTTTCTGTACTCCTCCTCCTGCCCACTCCTGATGCAGCCCACAATAGCAGTGTCATCAGCGAACTTTTGCACGTGGCAGGACTTCGAGTCATATTGGAAGTCTGATGTATATAGATTGAACAGGACCGGAGAAAGTACAGTCCCCTGCGGCGCCCCTGTATTGCTGCACACAATGTCAGACCTGCAGTTCCCAAGACGCACATATTGAGGTCTGTCTGTAAGATAGTCCACAATCCATGCCACCAGGTGTGAGTCTACTCCCATCTCAGTCAGCTTGTCTCTAAGGAGCAGAGGTTGGATGGTGTTGAAGGCACTAGAGAAGTCCAAAACATAATTCTTACAGCACCACTGCCTCTGTCCAGGTGGGAGAGGGATCGAAGCATATAGATGATGGCACCCTCCGCTCCCACCTTCTCCTGGTATGCGAACTGCAGAGGGTCGAGGGCATGGCGGACCTGTGGCCTCAGGTGGTGAAGCAGCAGCCGCTCCATGGTCTTCATCAGATGTGACGTCAGAGCAACAGGCCGGAAGTCATTCAGCTCACTACGACGTGATACCTTTGGGACAGGAGTGATACAAGATGTTTTCCAAAGCCTTGGGACTCTCCCTGTTCCAGGCTCAGGTTGAAGATGCGCTGTAGAGGACTCCCCAGTTCCAACGCACAGGCCTTCAGCAATCGTGGCGATACACCATCTGGACCCGCTGCTTTGCTGGCACAAAGTCTTTTCAGCTCTCTGCTCACCTGGGCTGCTGTAATTGTGGGTGGGGATGTCTCACCTATGCTGGCATCAGCAGAAGGATGGTTGGAGGATGCAGTACTCCGAGGTGAGAGTGGGTTACTGTGATCAAACCTATTAAAAAAGTTGTTCATTTGGTTTGCTCTCTCCACGTCTGTCTCGATGGTGGCAGCCCGCTTTGAGCTGCAGCCAGTGATAATCTTCATCCCATCCCACACTTCTGCAACTTCTGCTCCAGCTTTCTCCTGTACTGCTCTTTCGCCGCCCTGAGCTGGACTCGGAGTTCCTTCTGCACGCACTTAAGCTCATGCTTATCACCACCTTTAAAAGCCCTTTTCTTCTGGTTCAAAAGGCCCTTGATGTCACTTGTAACCATGGCTTGTTGTTAGCATAGCAGCATACTGTTCTTACTGGAACTACAATGTCCATACAGAAGTTGATGTAATCAGTTGTGCATTCAACAGCCTCTTCAATGTTCTCACTATGTGACCCAAGCAATATATCCCAGTCTGTAGTTCCAAAGCAGTCTCTCAGAGCCTGCTCTGCCTCAGGGGACCACTTCCTGAATGAGCGTGTAGTTGTAGGTAGCGCCCTCACTCTTGGTTTGTATTGAGGCTGAAGCAGAACCAGGTTATGATCTGCTTTCCCAAGCGCAGGCAGCGGGGTAGCGCTGTATGCGTCTTTAGCGTCGATAGTCCTGTTTCCCCGAGTGTTACAATCCACATACTGGGAGAAGGCAGGTAATGTTTTGTCCAGCGTCACATGATTAAAGTCTCCAGCGATTAGCACAAGTGCCTCAGGGTGCTGCGTTTGTAACTTAGCAACTGCGGGATGGGTGATGTCACTCGCCATCGCTTTCGCTTGAGGGGGGATGTAAACAATAACAGCAATCACGTGTCCAAACTCTCTGGGCAAGTAATAGGGGCGCAGACTTACGCCAACAGTTCGATGTCCCTGCAGCAAGTGGAGATTTTAACGTTTACATGTCCTGAGTTGCACCACTTTGTATTGACATAGAGAGCGAGTCCTCCTTCTTTCTTCTTTCCGCAGGTACTTGCATCTCTGTCCGCTCTAACTGTGCTAAACCCGGGTAGCTCCACGTTAGCATTTGGGATGATAGACGTTAGCCACGTTTCACTAAAACACAGCAAGCTGCATTCTCTGTAGGTTCTGACATTTTTCACCAGCACAGCCAGTTCGTCGATCTTATTTGGTAGTGAGTTTACATTTCCCAGGATCACAGAAGTTTTGGAAGGCAAATGTCCCGTTACATCTGGCGTAAAAGGAACACAGCATTTCAGAACATCATACCAACAGTAAAATATGATGGTGGTAGTGTGATGGTCTGGGGTTGTTTTGCTGCTTCAGGACCTGGAAGGCTTGCTGTGATAGATGGAACCATGAATTCTACTGTCTACCAAAAAATCCTGAAGGAGAATGTCTGGCCATCTGTTCGTCAACTCAAGCTGAAGTGATCTTGGGTGCTGCAACAGGACAATGACCCAAAACACACCAGTAAATCCACCTCTGAATGGCCGAAGAAAAACAAAATGAAGACTTTGGAGTGGCCTAGTCAAAGTCCTGACCTGAATCCAATTGAGATGCTATGGCATGACCTTAAAAAGGCGGTTCATGCTAGAAAACCCTCAAATAAAGCTGAATTACAACAATTCTGCAAAGATGAGTGGGCCAAAATTCCTCCAGAGCGCTGTAAAAGACTCATTGCAAGTTATCTCAAACGCTTGATTGCAGTTATTGCTGCTAAGGGTGGCCCAACCAGTTATTAGGTTCAGGGGGCAATTACTTTTTCAAACAGGGCCATGTAGGTTTGGATTTTTTTTTCTCCCTAAATAATAAAAACCATAATTTAAAAACTGCATTTTGTGTTTTCTTGTGTTATATTTGACTAATGGTTAAATGTGTTTGATGATCAGAAACATTTTGTGTGACAAACATGCAAAAGAATAAGAAATCAGGAAGGGGGCAAATAGTTTTTCACACCACTGTATATACACACACACATACATCCACATATATATACATATATATGCATATCTACACACATACATATGCACACACACATACATACACACACATATATATATATACTCAGCAAATAAAGAAACGCCCTCTGACTTTCAACTGTTTTTACTTTCAGTAAGCTTAATGTGTAAATATTTGTATGAACAGTAAAAGAGTCAACACCATAAGACATAAACTAAAAATGTTTCACAATGTGTCCCTGAATGAAGGGAGGCTCAAAATCAAAAGTACCAGTCAGTATCTGGTGTGGCCACCAGCTGCTTGAAGTACTGCAGTGCATCTCCTGCTCATGGACTGGACCAGATTTGTCAGTTCTTGCTGTGAGATGTTACCCCACTCTTCCACCAAGGCACCTGCAAGTTCCTGGACATTTCTGGGGGGAAAGGCCCTAGCCCTCACCCTGCGATCCAACAGGTCCCAGACGTGCTCAATGGGATTGAGATCCGGGCTCTTCCACTGCGAGGATGATCAGCTGTCCTTCTTGTCTCCCTGTAGCACTGTCTTCGGCGTCTCACAGTGCGGACATGGCAATTTATTGCCCTAGCCACATCAGCAGTCCTCATGCCTCCCTGCAGCATGCCTAATGCACATTCACGCAGATGAGCAGGGACCCTGGGCATCTTTCTTTGGGTGTTTTTCACAGTCGGTAGACAAGTCTCTTTAGTGTCCTGCGTTTTTAGAACTGTGACCTTAAATGCCTACTTTCTGTAAGCTGTTAAGGTCTTAACGACCATTCCACAGGTGCATGTTAATTAATTGATTATGGTTAATTGAACATGCATGGAAAACATTTTTTAAACCCTTTACAATGAAGATCTGTAAAGTTATTTGGATTTTTAAAACATTATTGTTGAAATACACAGTCCTAAAAAAGGGACGTTTCTTTTTTTGCTGAGTATATATCTATCTATACTAATAAAAGGCAAAGCCCTCACTCACTCACTCATCACTAATTCTCCAACTTCCCGTGTAGGTAAAAGGCTGAAATTTGGCAGGCTCATTCCTTACAGCTTACTTACAAAAGTTGGGCAGGTTTCATTTCAAAATTCTACGCGTAATGGTCATAACTGGAACCTATTTTTCTCCATATACTGTAATGGACTTTAGCTCGATGACCGTGGGGGGCGGAGCTGCGTGTGACATCATCACGCCTCCCATGTAATCACGTGAACTGACTGTGACTGCAGTACGTAGAAAAGAAGGAAGAGCTCTCAAAGAGCGCTGAAGAAAAATGCAGAATACTTTATTTGCGAGATACAAGTTTAATGAGAAGACACGAGGTATAAACGAGACTTTGGATCACTTTGTAACGGAGTTAAAATTGCTGTAGCGAGAAACTTTTAAGTGCCGGGTTTTAGCTAACATTAAATAAAGCCGTGGACATCGCAACATCACACAAGAGAGCAGCTCACGTGAACTGACTGAGTGCAGTACGAGTGATCACTTCCATGCATCAAACCTGTTCAAAAAACGCATTACACAATTTACAAGGTAGGAAAAGAATATGCTCCGAGCTGAGCTCCACAGTTAACGCGGTCTTGCGGAAGCAACTTCGTCACGCTGCCACCAAATACTCACAGAAAAATCCACAAGTTAATACACACACTGTCTCTAGAGTTTCTCCACACTCAATGTATTCCTCACATCCCATTTATACCCTCTGATCTCCCATTTCAATTCAGATGCCTCCAATTTCCAGTAAGGCTCTGCTGCGTGATGACAAGTAATAAGTCTCAGGGACAGACCCTACAAAAGGTTTCCTTTGATTTTAGGCAAGATTGCTTTTCTCCTGGACAACTATACGTTGCATTCTCAAGAGTGACCTCGCGCAGCTTCGTCATATTATAACCGGAGTGCAGCCAGAAACTTTTAAGTGCCGGGTCTTAGCTAACATTAAATAAAGCCGTGGACATCGCAACATCACACAAGAGAGCAGCTCATGACTGAACTGAACGCAGTACGAGTGATCACTTCCATGCATCAAGCCTGTTCAAAAAACGCATTACACAATTGACAAGGTTGGAAAAGAATATGCTCTGAGCTGAGCTCCACAGCTAACGCGGTCTTGCGGAAGCAACTTCGTCACGCTGCCACCAAATACTCACAGAATTATTAATACACACACTGTCTCTAGAGTTTATCCACACTCAATGTATTGTGAATTTCCTCTTGGGATTAATAAATTATCTATCTATCTATCTATTCCTCGCATCTCCGTTACACCCTCTGATCTCCCATTTCAATTCAGATGCCTCCAATTTCCAGTAAGGCTCTGCTTCGCGATGAGAATAGTAGTAATAGTAATAGTAATATTTACTAATTATTATTAGTAATAAGTGGGGGGCCGAGTTTTGTGCTTGTGGTAAGAAAAGGAAAGGAAAGATTTTAAAAATAACGCAACACGATTGTCAATGTAACCTTTTTTAAGTAGTGCCTGGAGGATTCAGTGTGAAGAAACTCTAGAGACAGAGTGTGTATTAACTTGTGGATTTTTCTGTGAGTATTTGGTGGCAGTGTGACGAAATTGCTTCGGAAGACGGCGTTAGCCGCGAAGCTCAGCTCAGAGCAAAATGAGGTAAATGGGAGGGGTGATGATGACGTGACTCCCCCACCCGCCTTAACTGTCAATCCCCCACAAACACAGTCTCTCGGAATTTGCATAAGCACACCCCTTCACCTGCAATTTTAACTTAGTTACAAAGTGATCAACGCTCTCGTTTATATCCTGCGTCCTCTCATTAAACTTGTATCCCGCATTCCGTGGGCATGTGAAACGCCAGCGTAGCCTGTCTATGAACTTAATTTAAAGTTTAGGTTTACACCTTGCTTTCTTTCCGAGGTAGCAACACTCATGAATATGGTAGTATATGTCACTCGCTCGCTTCTTATTGTTTCGCTGCCTTCTCAATTATATAATGCATGTTTTCTTAAGCACTTTTTGGAGGTCTTCCTGGTTTTCTATGCACTGCGTTGACAGTCAGTTCACGTGATTACGTGGGAGGCGTGATGATGTCACACGAAACTCCGCCCCCCACGTCATTGCAGCTCAACTCCATTACAGTTAATGGAGAAAAATAACTTCCAGTTATGACCATTAGGCGTAGAATTTCGAAATGAAACCTGCCCAACTTTTGTAAGTAAGCTGTAAGGAATGAGCCTGCCAAATTTCAGCCTTCTACCTACACGGGAAGTTGGAGAATTAGTGATGAGTGAGTGAGTGAGTGAGTGAGTGAGGGCTTTGCCTTTTATTAGTATAGATATATATACATATCCATACATATATACATATACACATATATATATATACACACACACACATACAGTATGTACATACATATATATATACATATACACACATACATATACATACACACACATATATGTATACACAAATACATATATATATATATACATACACATACACATATATAAACATATATATACATATACATACATGTCTACATATATACATATACACACACACATATATATATATATATATACTGTACACTCTTTGGGGTGCGAGCAACTGTTGCTGGGGTTGCCAGAATACATCAAGGAAGAAAAATGAAAAACATTATTTGTACAAAATCTTAATTTATTTATCCATTCCTAAATAATTAAATGGGCAGGCTATTTCGTATCATTGCAATACGCAGTTTGTTAAAACGGATGACTCCTGCTCTTACGTGCAAGTCTGCGTGGATATTATGAACTATCGTATCTGTTCAAGTTCTATTTAGAACCTACTTATATCCAAATAGAACTTGAAAAGATATATTTTTTTTAATCTGAGCGCGCATTTTAGATCGACTTAACGCGCACTACATCGAGCCCCGAGCTATTGTGCTCTCGCCTGCCTGCCTCAATAAGTCACCGTCGCTTCACTCTTACTTTTTTACCGTTCATTTAATCATGGGCCTCTCTACAGTTTCGTTTATTTTCGGGTTGTAATATTCATTAAATTTAAGTATCATCTGGTCCATTGGCGGACCGTGCATCTCACACCTAGGCCTTCAGTAGTGCTCCGTCTGAATCAACCCGCCCCTCAAAAACTAATTTATGGTTATAAAAACCATCTTAATATGCAGAAATACAGTATAAAGAGCTGTTGCATCACAGATAGATAACTCCTGTAGCCACAATAAATGCCTTTATTGAATAGACAAACCAGGGGTGAACAAGTTCCTTTCTACTGCAGCCACAGCTGTGACACACATAAATAACATCAATAATAACTCATAAACTTGCAATATTATTTAGGAAAATCGCAACATTTTACTCACTAAAAATTCGGATTATTTGTAAACAAAATCCATCCTCCTCTCTTTCCTCAAAAACAGTTCAATCACTATCGCATTATCCGTGCGCCTCAGTTCCATCAAAAAGTCCCTTTCTATCGCCATCGAAGGTAATGCTGAAAGTCGAACCTGCGGCTTCTATCTAATCAATGGGTCTGAATACGGTGACATCGCCGTACGCCTGCTAGAGGGCCATACTGACACCAACTCAAAATCTGATTGGTTGAAGCAACAGGTTAATCGACATTTATTTTGTGTTAGAGTGCCTACACAATGGATTGTGAAGGCCTCTCTGCCTGGCAACAAATGATGGCTGAAATGTGATTGGTTAAATGCTTTAATACGAAAATACATGCCTGGAAGCAGCACAACCATCGGAAAAGCTATGAAAGGAAGCGGACAGACTATTTGGAATTATTTAATAAGTATTCATGGACAAAATATAATTAACATCAGTTTGTGATTCAGATATTTTTACTTATGAATATGCTAAGCACAGTCCTTCACCCGCGAACTCCGCCTCCCATGGCCATCGAGCTGCAGTCTATTACAGTATATGGACGAAAAAATAGGTTCCAGTTATGACTATTATGCGTAGAATTTCGTAATGAAACCTGCCCAACTTTTGTAAGTAAGCTGTAAGGAATGAGCCTGCCAAATTTCAGCCTTCTACCTACATGGGAAGTTGGAGAATTAGTGATGAGTGAGTGAGTGAGTCAGTCATTCAGTTTGTGAGTGAGTGAGTGAGTGAGTGAGTGAGTGAATGAGTCAGTCGGTCAGTCAGTCAGTCAGTCAGTGAGGGCTTTGCATTTTTTTAGTATAGATATATATATTTTTAATTATTAATTGTAGTAGCAGAAAATTATAAAGGAAAACAATTTTAAGAGTAGTAGTAATGCAGAGGGAAAATAGATGTTTGAAACTACTGCACTACCTCCATCCTAATAATGGAGCCATACTAACCAGATGGTTATCTTTTTTGTGCAGTGCATGTCATTTGAGTAAGGAATTCTGGAGAATTCTCCATTTACCTCCGATCTATATCCTCAAAAAATAATTTGCCCACTGTTTCTCAGAACAGCCTTAGAGACATCCACTATTTGGGATTATAAAGTAAACGAATGTCAGGTGTGATGCAGGTAAGTTTTATGATTTGCATGGCGGATTATCAACTAAACAAAAGCTAAAGGTGTTTTTCACGATTAATTCCTTCAGAGGCTGAATTCTGTGTGGTCAAAGAATTGAATACAAATTATTACCAAAACCTCACTGCTGCTATTCTATTCCAAAACTTTCTGAGTCTTGTACCATTGCACACTTCATATCAATGGGTAGGCTAAATTTATAATAAATAACACATAAAATAAAACTAAACATATGACAGTATTTTGGTAGTGAGTCTATGAGCAAAGAAGTTTGAAAAACATTTTTTTAATTACGTCAGCATTTATCAAACCTTATGCTAAGAAATATTTTAGTATGGCTTTTTCTCTGTCCTATTCTTGCAACCTGGGAAATGATGAGATAATTATTATTGAATATTTTTTAGGAATTTATAAATACATTTCTCTATAGAAATAAATGTGTGTGTCAAAGACTTTTAATATGTTAACTATTTTGGGGCCTTTAGATTATTTTAAAAATGTTAAGTATGACATTAAGACATACTACCTCTCTGTGTGTTGATTGGTTTAAATTTACATAATTCATATGCTATATAAATTAATTTATTGTGTTAAATGTTTATTTTGTCAATTTTAGTCAATTGGTTGGAGTGGACTGGTAGACTGAAGATTGACCATTTCCATCAAGATTGAAGAAATAAAGAGGGCCAAGATGAATTACAATTTTGAAGGTAACTCAAAACTCTTCTTTATTTTTTGCAACAACTATCTTTTACAGAGGAATAAGGTGGACATAGTTTTTCCTTCAAGAAATGTATTTATTGTCTAAAGCTTCTAAGCAATATCTGGTTGCTTTATTGTCCTCTGCATCCACTGTAAAAGTTATGATTTTAAATAGGCAACCATTACACCTTAAGATTCTTGCCTCCACGGTTGACAATTAAGGAAGGTCTTATGTTTTAGCTGAACTGAATGGCAGGAAACATGCCTGTTTCTCAATTTATGCACCCACACCATGCATTGTTATAGGTATGGATGCAAATTATTTAATTGACCCACTTTTAAATAATTCATCTACCCTAATCAATTAGCGTGTCCCAACCACCTCTTCCACTTGGGCCAACTTTGTTTCCAGTCTGACATTGCTTAATTCATTTCATTTCCTTAACCTAATAGCTAAAGATTTCTCTTTCATTTCCTCAAGTAACAAATTTTTCCCTAGAATTGATTATATATCTTTATGAATTCTTCACTTTCTACTTTTGTCCTCCAGGCCTGCACAGTGGTGTTTGAACACTTCATTGGTACAATGCACTGAAGTTTTTGAACAATTCTCAAAATTTTGTGAATTTATTTAGGCAAATTTAAATTTGGTAAGCAATCCTGTTTTCATGTATATGGTTATTAAAGACTTTATAAATTAGAGACTTTTCTATTGCTTATGCTGCCAATCACAGAAATAAGACTTGTAAATTAACATCTGATATATGTATAATATCAATTAAATAAACACACCCTTTAATATTTGATCCCCAGTATGAATCTCATATTTCTCAAGTCAGTGCAGAGCTCAAAGATGGTCTTTAAAAGAAAGCTGATTTTCAAATCCACCGTACCTGCTCTAAATAAGATTTACACAAGCAAAGCCGAGTAAATTACTTGTTTTAACACTGTGCAGATACAATCGTCTTGCATTTATATTTTCTATCAAGACTACACTGGACACTCGTTCTAATAATCTTTCTGAAATTAATAAGCGATTTTGGGAATTTTACTCTAAATTGCACACAGACGACTCCTCTTCTACCTCTCCTAAAGCTATACCTGTAGATGCATTCCTTGCCACTGTGAAACTTCCTACACTGTCTCAAAATGACATCAATTTTAAACTCTAAGATAACGTTGGATGAAATTATGTACAATTTATTTTCTCTTACTATATTCAAAGTGCCCGTACCTGACAGGATACAACCCAAATTGATTTCAACATTTTGGTCACAAGTTGCACAAGTGTCACACCTTTGATTCTTCATCCACTCTAGCAAAGTTGCATCTTTATTCCAATATAAAGTAATTAAAAATAAATTCTCATTGCTTCTTCAACCAGGCAAGGATCTATGTGGGATCAAACAGGCCATAAATCATATACTTTTGTGCATAATGTATTGGTTTGTATGTGAACACTATTTGTTTATGAGAATTTACAATCAGTTCCCATGCATACTTCATTGGTAAAATATTCATTCATATGAACTATATCGGTTTGTATCAGGGACGTGCGGTCCTCACCTGTCATCGTGAAATGTAAAAAAATAATAATGATAACATAAACCAAATGTGTCCACTGGTGTGTGCTATATATTTGTTTTTAATATGATTCCAATAATTTTGATAATTTTATAGTCAAAATCACTGAACTGGCACATTTCCTATTCAAATACAGGGGAGAAACGCGAGGTGTGGCAGCAACGAATGGAGCCTCATCTTGGACTGCGCTGTCCCTCACACACTGGGTTGATGTCTGCAATTGGCGCATGCCTGTTGCTGTCTCTCAGTATGTCGCCAATATAATGTTTGCAGACACATTTATTATACACCCTGACTTTCTACAGTCTGGCTACTATCTTTAATTAATGTGTTTGACATATTTAGTCTTGCTCCTTGGACATAAAATCACAGTGAAAAGGCACAAGGCGAGGCAGACAGTACCGTGCTGCACCAAAGGGTGCGCATGTGAGCCCAACAGGTGCTCATTGCTGCTGTTCTATGCAGAGACGTCAATAAGTTAGCAATATCAGAAAGTCAAGTGCACTGCAGCGGTTCGTTTAATTTTAGTTTTTGTTCCGACTGACTGCCAAAACAGAAGGTTAAGACTTTTAAAACTAAAGGAAAATAAGGAGGACTTTTACAAGAAAGTGACAGAGATGTTTGTGGTGAAGGGTAGGTGCTTGGACTTCATTTCCAAATAAAGGTAAAACCATAAACGGTTTTCAGTTTTATAAAAAAATGGGATCAGGCTAAGAATAAACAATCCATCCATCCATCCATCCATCCATCCATCCATCCATCCTCTTCCGCTTATCCGAGGTCGGGTCGCGGGGGTAGCAGCTTAAGCAGAGAGGCCCAGACTTCCCCTCCCCGCCACTTCTTCCAGCTCTTCCGGAGAATCCCATGCGTTCCCAGGCCAGCCGGGAGACATAGTCCCTCCAGCGTGTCCTGGGTCTTCCCCGGGGCCTCCTCCCGGTTGGACGTGCCCGGAACACCTCACCAGGGAGGCGTCCAGGAGGCATCCTGATCAGATGCCCGAGCCACCTCATCTGACTCCTCTCGATGCGGAGGAGCAGCGGCTCTACTCTGAGCCCCTCCCGGATGACTGAGCTTTTTACCCTATCTTTAAGGGAAAGCCCAGACACCCTGCGGAGGAAACTCATTTCAGCCGCTTGTATTTGCGATCTCGTTCTTTCGGTCACTACCCATAGCTCATGACCATAGGTGGGGGTAGGAGCGTATATCGACTGGTAAATTGAGAGCTTTGCCTTACGGCTCAGCTCCTTTTTCACCACGGCAGACCGATGCAGAGCCCGCATCACTGCGGATGCCGCACCGATCCGCCTGTCGATCTCACGCTCCATTCTTCCCTCACTCGTGAACAAGACCCCGAGATACTTGAACTCCTCCACTTGGGGCAGGATCTCTCCTCCAACCCTGAGAGGGCACTCCACCCTTTTCCGGCTGAGGACCATGCTCTCGGATTTGGAGGTGCTGATTCTCATCCTAGCCGCTTCACACTCAGCTGCGAACCGATCCAGAGAGAGCTGAAGATCATGGCCTGATGAAGCAAACAGGACAACATCATCTGCAAAAAGCAGTGACCCAATCCTGAGTCCACCAAACCGGACCCCTTCAACACCCTGGCTGCGCCTTCAAATTCTGTCCATAAAAGTTATGAACAGAATCGGTGACAAAGGGCAGCCCCATGGGCTCACCACCTATGGGAGGGGCCAAGGAGGTTGGGTGCAGTGTGAGTTGGGTGGTGGCCGAAGGCGGGGACCTTGGCGGTCTGATCCTCGGCTACAGAAACTGGCTCTTGGGACGTGGAATGTCACCTCTCTGAAGGGGAAGGAGCCTGAGCTAGTGCGCGAGGTCGAGATGTTCCGGCTAGATATAGTCGGACTCACCTCGACGCACAGCTTGGACTCTCAATAAACAAACTATTAAAACAAAATTTTGACCTTAAATAAAATATTCTTTTGTTTTTCTTCTTATCATTTTGTTGAAGGGTTTGTATTAAAATTGAGTAAAACAACAGAATTAAAAGCTTTTAAAAACAATTAAATATTTTAATTAAGGTCAAAATTGAAATCAGTTTTTTTTTTGTACACCACTCTATACTTTCATTTGTATTGTATGAGAATGAATTGTGGAACTGCAACAGCAAATTTAGAACACATGGAGGGTGCAGAGGGTGTGCTCTCTCTGCTCTTTCTCATCGCTATAAATGTAATGCTCTTTCTTAGCCAAATATGCGCCTTACCTCTGTGTGTGTAAAGAATTCTGATGAAATATGAAACATGATCAATAATCAACGTGCAGTCTAATTGAATAGTGAATAAGCTACTCTTTTGGGCTCAAATATTCGTAAATCTGAAGGACTCTGAAGGAGTCGGTGCTTCACCAACCATGAACCTCACCGCACTTCACTGGTTTGTATATGTTTGGTTTGCATATCAACTGTATTGATTTGCACTTGTGTATTGGTTCAGTTGTGTTTGTTATTGATTTTGTGAGTCAACTGCACGATACCTGTTTCATACACATCTTATACTGGATTTAAGTGGGTAACGTATATTGGTTTTGTGCTTGAACTCTATTGGTTTTATGTGTGCACTACATAGATTACATGCTAAAACTGTACTGGTTTAAGGTTTTTACTATACAGTGATCTCTCGCTATATCACACTTCGACTTTCGCGGCTTCACTTCATTGCGGATTTTAAATGTAAGAGTATCTAAATATATATCACAGATTTTTCGCTGGTTCGTGGATTTCTGCGGACAATGGGTCTTTTAATTTATGGTACATGCTTCCTCAGTTTGTTTGCCCAGTTGATTTCATACAAGGGACGCTATTGGCAGATGGCTTAGAAGCTATCCAATCAGAGCATATATTACGTATTAAATAAAACTCCTCAATGATATACGATGGTGCTTAATTGTTTGCTTTTCTCGGTCACTCTCACTCTTTCTGACATTCTCTGCTCCTGACGGAGGGGGTGTGAGCAGAGGGGATGTTTGCAAAGAGGCTGTTTGCTTAGAAGATACAGACGCTACTCTAGAAAATGCTGAAAGACTACCTACACATTGCTCCCTTCTTTGCGGCTGCTTTATCACGGTGCGCATACTTAAAACCCCAACAGCACGTATTGATTTTTTGATTGCTTTTCTTTCGCGCTCTCTCTCTCTCTGGCATTCTCTGCTCCTGACACACATTCCTTTGAAGAGAAGATATGTTTGCATTCTTTTAATTGTGAGAAAGGACTGTCATCTCTGTTTTGTCATGGAGCACAGTTTAAACTTTGACTAAAGGGTGTTATTTCATGTCTAGAGGGCTCTAATAATGTTAACAGTGTGGGAGAGTTTATAAGGGCTTAAAATATATAAAAATAGCCATACAAACATACTGTATGGTTTCTACTTCGCGGATTTTCACCTATCATGGGGGATTCTGGAACGCAACCCCCGTGATCGAGAAGGCATTACTGTACCCGTTTCACAAGTGTAACATGCTGGTTTTATGTGTGTACTACATTGGTTTCAGGTACGAAACATACTGGTTATGTGTATGCACCCAGCTGAAGCTTTTTGTGTAAAATACTGATATGCAGTGAACAAACAAAATAGTTATTTTGTGCTTGTCTTGGTCTCTGAAAGAATGTACTGGTTCACTGACATTAAAGAACGAATCATTTTGAGGCATGTGCAGTGTGTCCTACTTTTTACATTGCATTCCATGACAGTTTGGAGCTGTCATCTTCACTTCACTTAAATGGCTGTTGTCTTTGGGAAATAGCCTATCAGTAAACTGTTTCAGCAAAACAATCGTGATAACAACTAAGCACTTATCATTGATTAGTTTGCTCTGACTGAGTGAGTATGTCCATCTCAGTAAGTATTCTGACTGATTGAATGAACCAGTATGGCAATACTAATCTGAAGAACCACTGCAAGTCCATCCATAAACTGCATGACAAGAAACTCGCAGTACAATACACTGAACTAGTTCACCAAAAGAATCGGTTTGTGTACTGAGCTGAGGAACAAACTGCTGAACTAGTTCACTGAAGGAATCAGCTCATGTACTGAACTATGGAACGAACTACAGACATTTGACTCACAGTACGGTACATTGAAGTAGTTCACCAAAAGAATCAGTTTGTGTACTGAACTGTAGATAAAGGGACTCGCAATGAATCACAGTTCGTTTCACTGATGGTATATGTATATCAGAATTCATCAGAAATCATATATCATATATCATTATATCATATCACAATAAGTATGGTTATTATGTATGTTAACTCTATATTTCAATGCCCTACATTTGTATAAAGAGTACAATGTGATATAATGCAAAGAATATCTTTGTTTGATGTATAACATTTTAATGATGTTCACCATTCTGTTTGGAGTCACAAAGTCACCCAGACAAACTGCTTACATTTAAGGCTTACTGTACTTGTCTTTAGGAAACAAGAAACAAATTTTGTGGCCATATGATAACATATTGAGTCTACAACATACTGCTGTTGTTCCTACAAGATAATAACTTGTGCACATAATACAGTATATACATCTTGTTTGCACACTATATAACTTAGACCTGGTTTTCTCAACAGAGTGACATTGAAAAAAACAATTGTGTTCAAATGAGAAAGGACTGCATTTATATGGCATAACAGTACATTTTAAACTAGATAAAACTGCATCAAAACTGTAACACAATAATTATGGCATTGGACTGGAAGGCAACCATGCACAGAATTCACTCTACTCTATATGCGCAAAGCATACACTTATTCAACTTAAAATCTTTTATTGAGCACATCTGTCTCATTTAAAATTGTCTAAAATGTTTCTAGGGCAAGATCCAACCTGCAAACATTGCAATCGAGCTCCAGCCTCATTAGGTCACATTTTTTGGGCCTGCACCAAATTAACATCATTCTGGACCAAAATCTTTAAATCCCTCTCAGACAGCCTTGGTGTCACAATCTCTCCTAATCCATTAACAGCTGTGTTTGGCGTACTTCCAGGTGGCCTTAAAGTGCAGAAGGACAAACAAACTGTAATTGCCTTTACTTCACTACTAGCACATAGACTTATCCTGGCCAACTGGAAGAATCCATCCCACCACTTTTAAGTCATTGGGCAACTGATATTATACACTATTTGAAATTGGAAAACATCAAATTCTCACTTTTTTAAAACCTGGCAGGATCTAATCAAACTAATAACATTTTAGAATCTGCACTTAAATTGGGGAAAAGGATTTTCTCCCCCTCTTTTACTTCCTTGTATACAAAGTATAGGGAAAGTATTGTAATCGTCCAAAAATTCGATGTTGAGATTTTAATGAATCTCAATGTTTTAGACCTCCCCGACTTTCTCGTATACGAAGTATTGGAATTCTCCAAATATTCCATTTCGAGATTTTGATGAATCTTGATGTTTTAGATCTCCCTGAGTCTGAAAATACCATTTTTGGAATTATGTCTGTGTGTTTGTCTGTGTGTGTGTGTGTATGTAAACACGATAACTTGAGTACACTTTCACTTACTGTAGGTCAGGGGTCCTCAATCCCAGTCCTAGAGAGCTGCAGTGGCTGCAGGTTTTTGTTCTGACCTGGTTGCTTAATTAGAAAGCAATTCTTGCCAATAAAGCACTAACAAACTATGAAATTAAATTAACTCTGCTGTGTCAGGTCATTCTCATATCCTAGATTTTCTTTCCCTTTCTATCATGCAAATTATTTGAAGGCTAAAATGGACGAGTAATTCTCAGTCCTTCACTTTTTTCTCTTCATTTTTCTTCCAAGTATGTAATTAAACCCAATAGTGCAGATAAATACATACAGGTGTAAATGTAAATAAGCTAAATGGAGGAATGCTGCTCTCTCTTGTCATTTGCATGTTATTGATAATAAGGAGCAATTAAAATAGCTGTTTAAGACAAAATTAAGCAATAAGGGCTCAAAATCACTAAAGTGAAGCAGAAGTGTTACTTTAGCAATAAGTGCTTTTTATTAAGCAACTGGGTTGGAGCAAAAACCTGCAGCCACTGCGGCTCTCCAGGACCGTGATTTAGGACCCCTGCTGTAGGTCAACCATATTTTGCATACAAATATTAGGTACAAAACATAGATTTCTATCAACATTTGGGCTATTTCTGCTAACTGGAAGTGTTACTTTACTTTTTATTCATGCAGCTGCAGAGTTCGATCTATTCAACTTTACTTTTATAATAATTGTTCAATATATTATTTATTTGATTTGATTTGTTGTTGACGGTTCTTTAATGTACATAATATAAAAATATAATCATTGTCTTGCAGTTTACTCCTCAAATATCCATCCCCGTATCTCAGTATATGATAAATTCTAGAGGAGACCACTCTCGATTTTTTTCTACTCTCAAAGTTTTACTCTGGCTGTTGTCCTTGCTCACTTTCTCATGGTTGGGGATTGATTTGAATTTAGTTTTGTCAAGGCTGACTGGCTTGTATGGAATGTTACTTGCTTTTTATAAATTAAATTAAAAAAATATGGCATTTAAATGAGACAGTATTCTGTTTAAACTCAATAGGAAAGCAATGAAAGCTGCATCTGTGTCTGCTTCATACCACAAAACCATTAAGCCCCCAAGTAGAGTGAATATCTTCAGTTTGAACACTGAAGAGGGCTTCAAAGGTCTAAAATGTTTCAGCATTTTCATATCAAGAAATAGAAGAAATTTGAGCACTGGAAAAGCTGCATATGCAAGAACTAGACAAAAAAATTAAATGTGAGTTTTTTTGCTTTTATTTACCAAACAAAATGTGCCAATGGGGTATGCAATTGCTTGAAAAGATCTCTTAAAGTAGCCTAAATATTCATAAATACAAATTTTTGATAAGTCAATAATTTTAACAATTAGGAAAATATGATTTAATGTCATTATACGTATAAATACTTTTCACTTGCTTAGATTTCATTTTCTGCAATGGGCAACTCTTGATGGTTTTTTATTACAAATAGGATTTGTCCAGTGGCTACTATTGTTTGAAAATAAAAGGTTCAGCACTGTAGGGTTTTTGTTTAGCCCTAGACAAGCACGGCTGGACAGAAGGAATTTTAAAAATCAGCTACTAACTAAGCTAAACAAAAAATGTTGTTTATAAAGTGCATAGTATTTTGGAGGAAAAAAGAAGTTCCTGACTGCAGATATGTATTCATTAATTGCATAATGATGAAAATGATTATTATTATTATTATAATTATAAAAAGTACTTTTAATTTTTGTACTTAAGAACTTTTGAAAGCAGATGCTTTTTAATTTTAATCAAATACTTTTTCACAGAAATACTGTTTACTTTGGTGAAAGTACTTCTATTTTTACTGAAGGATCATTTCTGAGTGCTCTGTACTGCTCTGATTTTGACAGTTTTGCGGCTGATAGATTTTGTTGATTCCTTTATTAATGAGACTAAGACATTATACTCAACTCCCAATATATTAGTTCTTTCCAATTTTTACTTATCTTGCCCCATTTTGCTACAATATAAGGGGTTCAGATGGGTAATTAGCTGCAAATCACTTGAAATCTCACAAATATCAATTAACACCTAAATACTTCAATATATTAAAATAAATGAATTATAAATTTTGGGGGACCCATGCAGATCCAGCATGAGTATCGATAAAAAATATAATCCCACTAATTATTTAATAAAGTTAAATACTGTATCTATTAATGCTATCAATGCCAGGTTTAAGCTTGTCCTCAGAAGCTTGTCTAAAATGAATGGATATGTTGGGTGCAGAACTGCATCCAATACACAGCACTGTGCAATTGCTGAAGACTAGAACTTTCAATGTTACCCTCTGCATTCAGGTTTTGATCCAATTAATGGTCTAATTAATGTGGTATTATTCTGGAAGTGTTTTAACCAGGATAACAGTGGGGCGCATTAACACATACAGGGTGCCCATGAACTTTGAGAGTGGTGATTGATATCAGAATAACGTGAAACTGACCTTCTACCTGGAAGCAAGAGTGTTCTGTCATTTAAATACCTTCTATAAGGCCCAAATGACCAGGTTGAAACAGCTGCGTCAACTTAGTAACCGGCTCTGTATGCACTTTTTTAACTGGGAATAAAAGGAACTGATAGACTTTGTAAGAGTAATGTAATAAGTACGTATTTCCACAGTCAAGTTCTCATCTTATTGCCATCTCTGCCTGGTGGCCATCCTCTTGAACACCAATAAATATGTTTCCACATTGTCTCAAGGACACATGGGAACAAATACTTGGGCCAGACCTTGGCTGCGTCTCTGGTGGGCATCCACATCTGCCCGTTCTGCCTGTTATAGCTGTAAATGGGTTACCTCTTCAGCCAGGTGCTGTACTACTTCCGTGTAGTTGCTAGGGTCTGTCATCGCCTCAGCGCTGTCCTGCCAACTACATCAATGTGGGGTGGCCGAACACGGGTTCAAGCAAAGCCATTACAAATCAAAAACAGGTAGTCCCTTTTAATTCTTTCAAATTTCTCAAACTTAAACAGGTGCCGTCTTGTGACACTCAACATAAGTCAAGTGAGAACAAAACAAAAACTACTACAGTGCTTAGTAACAGCAAACAAAACAATGGAAACTTTTCCCAGAGCTTTTACTCTCCAGAACTGGTCTCATCAAGACATAGATGCTAATTTCCTTCACTGGGAGGTTTCTGGGAGCTGTGGGGAAAAAAGGGAACAAGTTTAGCAACAGTGCCCCCTCTCACCCTAGTGGGTTACCATTTACCTTGAATGTGCTTTCAAGGAGATCCTCAGATGCACATGCGTGACAATACATTTTCTCTGATTGGTTCGTTGGTCTACAACCAAATGCCTGTTTTATCGTACTCTTGTTTGTCTTATACCTTTAGGTTTAGCCATCACTCTTGAAATTTCTGTGTATGTAGCAACTTTCAAGTCTTTTTGTTTACATTTACATATTTGACTAACACCTTTATCCAAGGCACCTTACAACGTTTATGACACAATTGGTTACATTTCTAGTTTTCCAATTAGACCACAGGCAGATCAGGTAACTTGCTCATGGTCACACAGCGTCATTAGCAGGATTTGAACCCACAACCTCAGGATTTGACATCCAAAGCCTTAACCACCATACCAGACTGCCTACCACTGTTGACCCATCGATGAAGTCATCCTCAGGCTGATGCAATACTTAGTGCTGTTACATAGCTCTCCCTTTGGGAAGTCAGCTGTCCATAGAGATTACTCCCAACTCCTTGCAACAGTGCAAAAACATTTTGAAATGATGCAGAGCTCTTCACCCACTGTGGTCATGCAGCTGTTGATGAGAGTAGTGCAGCAGGGTTGTAGACAATTGTGTTGTTAGATGGTCCATCTGGGAAGGTGAATGCTGCACTGCCAGATGCCACAGCAGGGTTGCTTAATGTGTGGTGATCTGTCCATAATATGTGTGCAAGCGAACCTCCTTCTTTAGAGCCTTCTGAGGTATCAATCTCATGGCTGCCATTTTTCTACAATCATTTTTCAATACCACTCAAGTCATTCCACAGAATTATGTCTTGTCCTCTGCCTGCGCATTCACATTGCTGGATATACATCACATTAGCAACAGCATCTGCCAAACTTTTAACCAGCTGCTCAGCTCATAAGCCAGTCCAAGCTAGGATCCTTCTTGACACTCACACTCACTTAGTCTTCTCAGATATCATTTTGACTCACTTTTATACTCTGTTTTGTGAAGTGCTGTGTTTTCAATTGTTACATTTATTTGAACGTTCCCATTTTCATGTTCTTAGCAGGAGGAATCCCAGCCCACCTTTATTAACTCAGTGGGCAAAGCTGTTCTATATTATCTAAACTTAGGAAAAAATCTAGTTCTCTGTAAGAAGATACATTCAAAATAAGAATTTGATAATATAATGTGAAATAAGCATGCAGGGACTGTGATTGACTTTCTTATGTTATTAATTACTCTATTATATTTGAAAAGTTTGCTGGGTTTTTTAACTTCGTCCTTTTGTCTCTCTCTTGAGTGGGGGTCTTTTTTTATTTATAGTTTTCTTTTTCTTTTTTTTTCTCTGGAATGATTTTGAAGTAAACTCTTGTATCTATTATGTTGTTATTATTTACATGATTCAGTAGTTTGCCATTCATGAACATATCAACCAATATAAACATGATGTAAAGTAATTTGCTTACAAAGTTTAACTATTTATGTACATTACTTCTTCACTGTAATGGTTCTCAGATTGCAAATACATGATATGCAATGTGCCAGGATTTCTTGTGTAGCCCATTTCACAGTTCATCTTGCACATGCTATAATCTGAAGTTACATATGATAAAGAATCATAAGTGTGTGGAATGTATACGAGGTGAGATGAATGTGTACGAAATGATCGTCACCTAGGTGTTCGCAATATCTCAGAGTTGACTGGTATTGACAGGGAATCAGTGAGACGCATTTTGCACGAATGTATAGAAGGTGACAATGTTTAGAATGTTGTAATTCATCAATAAATATTTTTTACCAATTTGGTTATTTTTGTGTCTCACTCGTATATTAAAACATAACTGGTATCAGTTATCTTTTTGTTAATTCACAGTAGTGGCAAAGGGCTGAGGTGAAGTGTAATTACTGGAACGTTTTCCATGTATGTCTGAGTAAAGGGAAAATTATGCATTTTTGCAAAGTCCTTTGTGGTTCTTAAAATGTACCATTAATTATATGAGCAACTCTGTGAGTATCCCTGATTTGTTTTTAAGTTTGGACTCCTCTGTGACATTTTCAACTCTCAAATATGCACATGTGAAAGTATCTAAATATTTCACACAAAAAGAAAAGGTGTAATGCTGTGACAACAACTTGCTAAAGTAGAATCTGTTGTGGAATAACCTTTGTTCTTTTTGTATAAAACTCATCTTGCTACTTTACTTTTATGTTCACATTTCATATTCAGTTCATATTTCTTCATATTATTTCCCAATGGTTAATTTGCCATAGGATCTATAATCTTTCCTCTTGTGGACTCCATGGAGCACTCCAGCTCCAGAAACACCCAACACAAGTAAGCTCAGACACAAGTTAAAAGGCTAAAGAGTCTTTTATTATGGGAAACTCTTTAAAGCAAGTGTTTCACACTACAGCCACAAGTACAATAAGCTCATTGGGCACACAGCAACTCTTTTCTTCCTTTTCTATGTCTTTCACTGCCTCCTCCACTCCTTCTCCTCCTCCTGTCCAACCTTTCACCTGGCTATGTTTTGTCCATGTGAGGCAGGCAGCTTTTATCTCCCACCCAGGAGTCCTTTCGGTGCTCTGTAGACGTGGTCCGAAAGCACTTCTGGGTACAACAGAAACCCCATGACGTAGTGCTCCCTAGTCCCTGCAGCACCGTCTAGTTACACCCACAGAATCCAACAGAGCTGAGCTGAAGAACTCCATGTCTCATGCTACCCTGTGGGTATCCAAGGCACCGCTACAACTCAAGATGCTGCTGCCAGCGAGTGTTCTGGGGGAGATAATGCCCTGAGCATCCTGTCTCCCTTGCTCCATCCACCTCGAGGATGTCCCGGCCAGGTAAGGACGCTGGCTGTCCCTCACACTCTCTAGAACATAGTTTACTGCCATGCTTTTTATTGCCAACATTTGAAATGACTGTTAAATATTTAATTTACTATTTTTTGTAAGTTAAATCAGAAATGCACAACAACTAGAAACCTGCATATTTCATGGAGATATATTTTAATCAAAGAAATTCATATTAGAAAAAACACAATAAGAAACCCCTATTTTTAGTGAAATCTTGCAAATTGAATTGCATTGAAACTAAAAAGATAGATAGATAGATAGATAGATAGATAGATAGATACTTTATTAATCCCAAGGGGAAATTCACATAATCCAGCAGCAGTATACTGATACAAAGAAAAAGATAAAGTCATATACGGAGCTGCTGGAAAGGCTGCCAGTCAGAAAAAAATAAGGAAATCCCAGCTTGTTTACAAATTAAATTTCAAATATAATAGTCATTTTTGCTCTGCTTTTCTTTGTTAATTCATCGTTTGAGTTAGTTGAGTCTGATGTGTGTCTTCTTGATCTTCAGAGTTTTGGAGGAATAAGTTCTTGTACTTTTTGATTCTAGACTTTGTCTGGCACAGGACTTTAAAGACATTTAAAAGAAGTCTGTATTTGTACATTTGAAAAGGTAGTAATTGAGTTATTATCCAATTCCATCATCTAATTAAAAACAAGATAATATTTAGCTGTAGGGTTCATAAATCAGAAAAATATACACTGCCCACACTGCAAAAACTAGAAAAACAAACTTAAATTGGAGTTATTTTGCTTTTAATTAACACAAAAATCTGTCAATGAGGTAGCCACAATAGACTTGACATTTTTTTAAATAAGCTAAATAATCCTAAATACAACATTTTTGATAAGCCAATCAATCTTACCATAAGGAAAACATTATTTAGGTGCTTCATATATGAACTTTTTAGTTGCTTAGGTTTCTTTTTTTTGTTCTGTACCCTAAGCTTTTATATTACAGAGCCTCACATATCTCTGTTTTCAAAGTACATTTGATGCCTGCAGTATTTAAATGTCATGGCTCTTCAGCCAGCAACATCTTCCACAGATAGACCAAAGCTGAGCTTGAGCTCCTGTAGAATCCGATTATACCTGTAAATGTTGTGATAAGGACGCGGTATAGCGCCCGACCCAGCACAGACTGACACAGAGGCACGTGCAAAACCCAACATGACTGTTATTTTTCTTCACCTGTGGGGCACGTCTTCCCCATGAACCCCACATGCAATACACAGTCCCAAAAGCACTTAACTCCACTGTCCACAACACAACCTCATCCTCTTCCTCCTGATTCTGGCCCAGAGTGGTGGTTGCCGACCCTTTTTATAGCCCACCCAGAAGTGCTCCAGGTACTTGATCATCTGCTTCTGATTGCACTTCTCAGCGTGACTGTAGAGTAGACCAGGCCGGCTCAGGGACCCATGCAGCACCCCCTGGCGGCCACCCTAGATCTCAACAGGGCTGTGGAGAACTCCATCTCACATGGATCCCTGCAGGAAACTGAGGCACCATCATCAGCCAAGAAAGCTGCCACCAAGCGTCCCGGGGGAGGTATTGAGCAGTCCATGATTGCTCCCCCGGAAAATAAGTAGAAGGGGTGTCCCAGGCAGGCATGGGACCCTGAAGGTGCAGCTTCGAGAGAGAATGCCACCAAAACAAAATGACCAGCATGTTTATTTGAGATCTTTGTGCTAATATTTACTTTTCAAGATTTCTGTGTGCCATTCTTCAATACTTTTCTGTACAAGCAGAGACACACAGAAAATTCAATAAAAAAGCATTGGTTAGTGCTAGAGCCAAAAACTACTAGACAAGAGGAAATGTTAATGCATCACAGGCTGGCATTTGCTGTCCTTCACTGGAATCTAAATAATAAAAAGACAAAACTGCCAGTGGTTTGATTTAGATGTTTTGGGGTAAAAATTTATTTATAGGTTAAGTTGGTCATTAGCCAACCCACTATATCCTAATACAGAGTCATGGGGGTCTGCTGGAGCCAATTCCAGCCAACACAGGGCGCAAGGCAAGAATAAATCCTGGGCAGAGTGCCAGCCCTCCGCAGGGCACACACACACACTAGGGACAATTTAGGTTCACCAATGCACCTAACCTGCATGTCTTTGGACTGTGAGAGGAAACCCACACAGACACGGGGAAAACATGCAAACTCCACACAGGGAGGACCTGGGAAGTGAACCCATGTCTCCTTACTGCAAGGCAGCAGCGCTACCACTGTACCACCGTGCCACCAAGGTTAAGAAGTAAAATGTAAAATAGTGGAAAATATTTTAGTTAAATAAAATAAACCATGAACTGTGTTCAAATAATTTTGCTACAGGATGTAAGTCTTCAACAGTAGATTAACACCAGGAATGGCCTTTTATAACTGTGGATATTGATGAAGAGTTGAAAAGATACATAATCTGATACAATAAATGTATATTCCACTATTTAACACTACCCAAACCAGGTTTTATGAGCAAAATGAACACATTCAGTAAAAGAAAAACAAGAGAGCAGATATTGTGATTCTCACAAAACAACAAAAAATTTGATTCTACTTATCAAGTACATATTCATATAAATTTCAAATAAGATATCAATTCATAGTTGAAAAGAAAAATTTTGTATCTAGTATCTGGATGAGATACAAAGAACCATTTTCTATTAGAAAACCAGACCATTTTGATTAAGTGAATGGTTGCCTCTCATTTTAATATTTTTTAATGCTTTTATGTGATGTCTTGCCTATTCTTCAATTGTAGCCTAAAGTGCTACCCCCTTAATAAAGTGCTACTCTCTGTGGCTTTCACTCCATTACTCAAAAGATTTATCACAAGATTTATTACCAACTCTCAAGTGCTGTAGTCCCACTCTTTTGTGTGATCTGTAATAGAGTGACATCTGTTATGGACATCGCATCTGACATAAGCCCTGGAGTAGGAATTCAAAAACAAAACGGATAAATGTCTGTTTAATTTTAGTACTAAACAGGCTGTCAATATTGATATTCATATACAGTGGAACTCCAATTTAACATTTCCATATCTAGCATTTTCATACACTTACCATTTTTTTAGGCATTTAAGGATACTTTGACACTGAAGCGAAAAGTGACTTGGTTCTGATTTCTGATTTTCTTTGTTTTGTTTGACCATTCAGATTACTTTTGTGAATGATCCAAATTTGAATGAATGTGTTCACATATTTATGCTCAATAAGTGTTTTCACATACTTATGCTGAATGTGCCCCATATGCAGAAAATAAATAGAAATAATTTTTTTAGACAGATGAGACCTAATAGACAGAGGTTGGTTGCTTTTCTGGTTCACATACTGTAATTTCAGTACCTTTCATCATCTCATCATCCCTCCTGGCCATCAGACCTTACTTTATTTTTTGCTACTTAGCATTGCCTTATTTTTATATTTTTCTTTTTTGTTTGTTTCTTCATCTTGTAAAGCACTTTGAGTTACATCATTTGTATGAAAACATGCTATAGAAATAAATGTTGTTAATGCTGTTGATAAGAAAAAGAAATAGAAGACAAAAAACTGTACTTGTTGCTTTGATGGCAGTTACCACTGCTGTATCTCCACATTTCAACGTCCAGACACAAGCGAGGAGCCCAGACTGCTTGGAGACAAAACCCTGGTTCTGAAAGTCCTTTCTGAACATTTTTGATTCTGTGTGCCATTTTTACATTTTACACTTCTTTAAAAACATCAGAGCTATGTCACATGCGAATGAAAAAATGTGAATTGTAGCATTATTTTTGTTTTAAAAAATTAAACTTCTTTGACTTTATTGATGGTGCTTTTGCTATGAACAACACAGCAATGTTAATGAAAAGGGGTAAGCAGCTGAAACAGCAAAAAGGACAATAATAATATTGCAGATTAAACAGAATCATATCATGACACTGGAACGTACAATAACTAGTAATCACAAACATAGCTGCAGTGAAACTATAAAATAAATACATTGAACACAAGAAAGTAAAAATAGAATCCTGAAAAAGCAGGGATCTATTCCTTCACTCGACACTTTCCTTCATTTAATACCCCTTTATAATTAGAAAAAAGCTAAATGTTCTTTATACAGTATTTGTTAGCTATTTGTCTTCTTGTAAGAAGTCTTCCAGAAATGTTATAAAAGAAGTATGTAATAATGTCATAAAGACACCAGTTCTGAATATTTTTACACCAGTTAAATTATCACAGAAATATTTGGAATTAATTAAATCAATACATTTTAAAATGCTTGGCATGCATGATGTTATAATGTGAAGGGTATATCTATTTAGTCAATATGTACTGTGTTGAATATTTAAAATTGAAACAAATATAAATATTGAAAAAGATGCGTGACATTTCCATGAGAATAAAACACTTTGTAAATTTCAGAATATATTTATATCATATATACACGGTATATTACAATAAGTATTTAGATTTACTTGAAAAATAAAACGATATATGTCATTGGTAATGAATTAAATTTCATGTGACAAATACCTCTATACTTAATGTTTAGAAAATAAATTGCTTGTGGAGGATCCAGGCCGGAATATTTTACAAGTCACAATTATTTTAAATGCTTTCCAAAACCAAGGGTAAAAAAATCCATATATCATTGGGTTGAATGCAGAATTAAAGAAAGAAAGTTCTAACAAAAATCTGTATGTTTCTCTGGAATAAACAAAATCAACAAAAGAGCTAAGTATAGCATATAGATATGCAGGAAAGCAGCTTGATATAAAAACAGAAATGATGATACTTATAGTTTTAGCAGCTTTATGTTCATTTTTCTGGAATCCCTTGATTCTCGCTTTCTCTCCAGATCCCCCCTGCGCTGCTGCTCTCTGTACTGCCTTTGCATGCGTTCTTGCAACAACAAAGATTTTAGCATAAAGGCCAAATATGATTAAAAATGGCATAAGCATTGTAGAAAATAAATCAAATAATAAAAAAATAAACTTAACATTTACTCCATATTTAGAGGCACATCTAGTAGAGACCACACATGTAAAGATGTACATTGAAACAAAAGCGTAAAATATTGACGAAGACCACACGATAGCCACCAGCATCCAAATGACTTTCAATGTGACCTTCATAGAGTAAAACAATGGATAGCAAACGGCATAATAACGGTCACCAGCAAGAAGTAAAAGATGATAAACAGAAATGTTTGTTATAGAAAATGTAGTAATGTAAGAAGAAAAACATAACAATGTGCTGTTATACCAGCACACTTCTGTTGTTTTAAAAAATTGAACAGGCATGTTAAATATTCCAATAATGAAATCAGCAAATGCCATTGAAAGTATAAGCACATTTGATGGAGTGTGAAGCTGCTTAAAATGAGATATGGAGATGATCAGAGCCAGGTTTCCACATACTGCAAGAATTATTCCTGTAATAAAGATGACATGCACAGTCACATTAACAGACAATGAACTGTAGATTTTGGAGCAGGTTATATTTCTACGCAACGGGCAGTACAATTCTACAACTTCTGATATTTCCATTTTTGTAAAACACATTAAAGCTGTCGGCTTTGTTATCAATGTTTTATTCACTGGCATAGACTTTTAAAGGTGAATACTAAGGGAAAAACAAAGAGGCCCTGAGGAATATACTCTGTTGACGATTTCATTCTGCACATCTAATATGTACTTCTTGGAATCAAGTGCAAAATAGTTTGAGAATATTTATCATCAAGGCACCTAAATTAGCAATTATCAAGATACTAGGCCCTCACTCTGTACAACCCTGAACTGGATTAAGTGTGAATGCCAATGTTGCAGTTTGTTCTGTTATTTTAATAGCTTATTCCATCTTAATGTACACACTGATCTCACCCTTGACCTCTCATTATATTTCCTTTATGCTGTTAAGAATGCCAAGCCTCTTCTCTTTATATGCACCCTAATGAAGTATTCTAGGAAGTACAGTATAATACAAATGACTAATTATTTAATATTGAAGCATATTCTGTTACTGCATATATCATACTTCCAATTACCAGGTTGGAATGCTACATTTCTTAATATTGTATGGACAAAAAGAAAAAAAAAACAGTAATGAACACAAGAACACGACAAAATGTTTTCATATAAATACAAATGGAACCATGTGAATAGTTCTCTCCTGTAATCTGGTATTTCACGTGGAAGCTCCTGCATTAAATACTCAGCTAGCCCAAATTACTAAATGATGGCACTCGTGGTACATCACATTATGATGTTTCATTTACCCCATAGCTCGAAAATTTTATATCCACTTAATATGGAATTTAACAAATACTTAGTCACTTACTTTGGTTATTTCAGAAATGTTCTGATATGTTCATTCTGACTATTTTTTGTACGTTACAGTCACATAATACAAACTTTAGATGCCTGTTTTTCTCTGTATACTTGTTGTTTACTATCACAGAATAGAATTTTAGAATTTGATTACTAGGAAAATAATAAAGAGTTTACAATCTAAAGAAATTTACAACTTTAAGAAACTTAATAGTAAATACTGTATGTTTTTGCAGTGCTACTATAATTTATTTATGTTGTGTACATATGCATGAATGTGAGTTGTATGTGTTACGGCTTACAAACAAATTGTAGTTCTGGTGCAGTGGTAAAGCCTAATGACATCTACTTTGGAGGCTAATGTAATGTATGACTTAACCTTACTTAAGAAATCTTTTTGTTTTTGTAAGATATTAAGCAAATAAGCATTTATAAAATAAAATAGCAAATAACCTTTATTGAGGTTTTTTTAGCCTTCACCCTCTCTGGGCAGTTCCAGAAATTAACAGTCTCTCTGTCCATTCAGAACACCTCCAGCCTGTTTACACCTGACATTAACACGACTTGACAGGACTTGACTGTGTTAAAAACTAGTAGCAAATACACGTGTGACCAGATCACTTCCACCACATTTGAAATTTGATAAAAATGGACAGTGTTGTTTCTCATTTTTAATTCATGTTCTGTGCCAAATGTTGTCATGCTGGTCGCAGCTGCTATAGGAACCTGGATGGGCTGGGGCCAAATGCCATATGATTAAGGACTGAGGTAAAATATGCATAGTTTCTGTCTTATCATATACGCTAGTAATGATATTGTTAATGTATTGTTTATTATGGTTTATTTACAACATAAGTGCTGTCACACACTTTACTTGTTATATGCTAATAGAATGAAATCTATTTGTGCTCCATACCACGTCCATCAGAGAGCACCTTGTCTTAATAATACTCAGACATCCCACCCGCCTACATTTTACCCCACTATATTCTGCGTACAAAACGTACAAAAGGTTTTGGTCAGCCTTTATACCACCACGGTGCACAGAGTTCTATTAGTTTAGTACCCATTATCGGCATACAGAGGATATTGAACATAAAGGTCTTAAAAAAGTAAAAAAATAATGTCAAAATGATTTTAGATCAACCACTTATAATATATTCTGGCTGCTTAGATACATGACTTCATGTTAATATTACCATCAAGTGGTATTAAATCAGTGCTATTTTTGTAAATAACAGCAAAGGGTATGATAACTATTGTACATACAGTATATTACATATTACAGATTATGCAGTAACTTTTTACATTGCACCGTACTTGCTGTTCAAGAAAGATAAAAGATTATACAGTAACTTAAATTTTATGATGCCAAAAATCATTAACCATTAAACCGTGTACCACAGGTGAATTAAATATTCCTGAAGAAATTAGAACACAATTGTGTACCTTTTTCACCGAGTATTTAGTTACAGTATTGCTATGATGGGTTGTTAGGTAGTTCATGGTTTTATTCTGTAATCAGTGTGGAAGTTTATTCAAGTCACATAAAAAATACTGTGTTATTTCACAAAAAAGTGTGATCTAAAGACAGCTAGTGAAAGAGAGATTAAGTACACATGTAGTATGCCTTCAAGTGACAAGAACTGAAGACTTTTAACAAAGTTACAGTTTAGTACCTTTAATGCAGATGTTTTTAACACAGAAGGCCAGAAGCGCAGGTTTGACTGATAATCTGACCATGATCTGCAAAGAGTTTGCATGTTCTTTCCAAGCACTTTTGGATTGATTAGTATTTGTGAGTAAATAAAGAATATTACCTATTTTAAGACAGTATGATAAATGTGTCAGTAATATTGTACTTCTAAATTACTAAAATATCGTTAGTCCATTTTTAGCTGATTACAGCGATTCCACCTTTCAACAAGGTTTATAGTTTGTTATGCATTTTGAATCTATATTATATCTTAAGGTTTTTAAATGTAATTTGATCACACAGTTTTTGTTTTATAGTTTCAAATCTTTTAATAAAGATTATATATTTTGCATGTGTTTTAACAAATGATACCCACCAGTTTCAACTAAACCTCTTACTGCTAGTTTTCTTCTGTAGTTTGTTTTAATGCATTGAAAGTCCTTTAATTGGTTTTGCCAACACGTCTCTTAGCTGACATATCACCCCTGGTTCATATGCAAACCTGAAACCAGACTACGCACTCATTCTCAATGACTCTGTGTTGACTAGTCCATCTGTGTAAATTGCATTGCCAATGTTTGTAGCATGAGGCCCTAAAGAAGAAATAGGTGGGTGCCGCTGTGTTTCACTGGACCCATTCATGTGCTGCTATTAACCCCCACAAACACACCAGCCATTAGAAGACTAAGAGTTAAACCAGAGCCTCTTGAGATCTAAGGTATGAACACTAGCTGCTGCACCACCAGATCATTTACTAGCATCTCTAGTAAATAACTGTATTAATCATAAACTGATTTTACTTTTAGGTCTATTTAAAGATTTACGTTAATGTGTTGCATGCAGCTAAATGTTTTCTTATTGGGTATGTGATTGTGCCTTGCATATGACAAGCATACTGTCCACCCAGTTGCTTCCTGCCTTGCACCCAGTAATGCTGGGATAATCACTGGCTCCCTGAGATACTAAACTGCTCCGATTGGATTTCTTAAATGTCTGTTTAGTTCTTGTCACACACCTGTGTTGATTCTTTCTCTTTCTCACAACCTGTTACCAGACAAACAAAGCAGACGCATGCATGATACTGACAACAAACAGGCAATATTTTTGCGAGATAACAAAACATTTTAGTATGTTTTTTTTTACTACCAAGGGAATTTTTCTGTATAATGTACAGTACACTTGGAAAACACCCATGTTGTTTGCAAACTGCAGTTAAATAACAGTTTAAAAACCAATTAAAAGTCCATAGAGCAGGTCTCCAACTGTTTTTGCCCTGAGAGCTTCTGTTACAAAATGAAAATGGCCGAGAGCTGCTCATGTTTTCTAACGTTTATTCTCATAGCTTATTTCAACCCAAACAAACTGAATAAGTCTTGTTTTGCCTGAACATTTACAAAATGTTGGTGTCCACAACTCACATTTTGCATTAAATCATCACAAAAATATTTAATTCACCTGCAAGAGCATTTTTTATGTCTGTATCTCACACTATTGAATTAAAAGATGAATGCTGTCAAAACAAAACAATGCAATTACAAATACGCAGATATTAATTATTCGTCATTTTATTACATTTCACTGTTTCACTTTATTCACATGTCCAGTTGCGTGTGTGATGTGTTTTTTAGTTAGTAAGATGACTGGCACTGCATGGAGTCAACAAGAGAGGTGTATGGTGGAGTGTAGCCACTTAGGTTCACTCTTATGGAGTCATTTAAATGTTCATCTGTCAGTCTTGTTCTGAACTTTGATTACATGACGTTTATGTCAGTAAAGGCAGATTCACAGAGGTATGTAGACCCGAACAAAGCAGACATTTTCAGAGCTGCTTGGTGAAGATTCTTATAGTTATCTGGCTCTACTAAGCTCCAGACATGCTGAGAATGCTGTTGAGACTTTAAATGTACATTATTTTGAAGGTTTACTCATATATAATATACTAGCAAAATACCCACGCTACGCAGAGGAGAAGTAGTGTGTTAAAGATTGTTTTGAAAAAGAAAAGGAAACATTTTAAAAATAACATAACATGATTGTCAATGTAATTGTTTTGTGACTGTTATGAGTGTTGCTGTCATCAAGGATTTGATTATCCTTATTTCTTTCAATCAGGTTCATATTTGGAGAACATGTTGTGTTCAAGTTACATGCCGTGTTTGTCAACCGTTGTAAAGATAACAGGTTTCATTATATATACATATATATGTGTGTGTATATATACATATTTATATACACACATATATATATATATACACACACGTATATATATACACATATATATAACTATATATACAGTACATACATATATACAGTACATACTTTTTATACATACATACATATATATATATATATCTATACTAATAAAAGGCAAAGCCCTCACTGACTGACTGACTGACTCACTCACTCACTGACTCATCACTAATTCTCCAACTTCCCGTGTAGGTAGAAGGCTGAAATTTGGCAGGCTCATTCCTTACAATTTACTTACAAAAGTTGGGCAGGTTTCATTTAGAAATTCTAAGTGTAATGGTCATAACTGGAACCTATTTTTCTCCATATACTGTAATGGACTTTAGCTCGATGGCCGGGGGGGGGGCGGAGTTGCGTGTCACGTCATCACGCCTCCCACGTAATCACGTGAACTGACTGTGAACGCAGTATGTAGAAAACAAGGAAGAGCTGCAAAGAGCGCTGAAGAAAAACGCATACAAGCTTATTCATAAGTGCAGCTACTGCAGAAACAAAGCACGGTGTAAACCGTAAGTTTAAATTAAGTTTATAGACATGCTTCTACTGCCGTTTGTCATGCCTTCGTCGAATACTTTATTCGCGAGATACAAGTTTAATGAGAAGACACGAGGTATAAACAAGACTTTGGATCACTTTGTAACGGAGTTAAAATTGCTGTACCGAGAAAGTTTTAAGTGCCAGGTCTTAGCTAACATTAAATAAAGCCGTGACCATCGCAACATCACACAAGAGAGCAGCTCACGTGAACTGACTGAACACAGTACAAGTGATCACTTCCATGCATCAAACCTGTTCTTCGCGATGAGAAGTAATAAGTCTCAGGGACAGACCGTACAAAAGGTTGCCATTGATTTCAGGCAAGATTGCTTTTCTCCTGGACAACTATACGTTGCATTCTCAAGCGTGAGCTTGCGCAGCTTCGTCATATTACAACCGGAGTGCTGAACTGACAACGTGCTATATAAAGAGAACTATAACAATCGTAATAAACGAACAGTAAAACAGCGGAAAACACGTGGATTAAATAGAAAGGCAGCTTCCTTGGCGAAGCAAGGAAAAAGGATGGCCTTATATGTCGTTTGTTTATAAAAGAGCGGAGAAGCTGTGTAAAGGCTGCTTCAGAAAAAACCAGCGGAGCGCCTTATATGAGCAGGCAGTCAGCTAAAGAAGGGAATCAATAAATATCTATAATTGTAATAAACTAACAAAAAATAGTGTACAAGCCGCGGATTAAATAAAGGAAATGGGTACCTGAACAGTAAAGTAAGTCTCAAATAGCTACACAATAACTATAGCAATCGTAATAAACGAACAATAAAACAGTACAGAACCGCGAAGCAAGGAGAAAGTATGGCCTTATATGGTGTTCATTTATAAAGCAGCGGAGAAGCTGTGTGAAGGCAGCTACACAAAAAAACAGCAGAGCGGCACACTCTGAATGTATTCCTCGCATCACCGTTATACCCTCTGATCTTCCATTTCAATTCAAATGCCTCCAATTTCCAGTAAGGCTCTGCTTTGCGATGACAATTAATAAGTCTCAGGGACAGACCCTACAAAAGGTCGCCATTGATTTGAGGCAACATTGCTTTTCTCCTGGACAAAACTATACGTTGCATTCTCAAAAGTAATCTCAGTGCACAGCTTGGTCATATTACAACCGGACTGCTGAACTGACAACGTGGTATACAAAGAGATCCTTAACAGATAGTTATTGGTATATTTTCCCTCAGTTTAAAAAGGTTTTCTTTTCTTCTTAATAAAAATTTAAAAGCAGTACTTCGTTGCTGCGAAGCGCAGGGATTTTGCTATATACAGTATACAGTAATCCCTCGCTATATCGCGCTTTGACTTTCGCGGCTTCACTCTATCACGGATTTTAAATGTAAGCATATCTAAATATATATCACGGATTTTTCGCTGGTTCGCGGATTTCTGCAGACAATGGGTCTTTTAATTTATGGTACATGCTTCCTCAGTTGGTTTGCCCAGTTGATTTCATACAATGGACGCTATAGGTGGATGGCTTAGAAGCTACCCAATCAGAGCATGTATTACATATTAACTAAAACTCCTCAATGATATACGATATGCTTCCCGCGCGGTGCTTGATTGTTTGCTTTTCTCTCTCACCCTCTCTGACATTCTCTGCACCTGACGGAGGGGTGTGAGCAGAGGCTGTTTGCACAGAGGCTGTTTGCCTAGAAGATAAGGATGCTCCTCTACAAAATGCCACTTTATCGCGGTTCTACGGCATACTTAAAAGCACGTATAGATTTTTTGATTGTTTGCTTTTCTTAGCGAGCGCTCTCTCTCTTTGACATTCTCTGCTCCTGACGGCGGTCCTTCGAAGAGAAGATATGTTTGCATTCTTTTAATTGTGAGAAAGAACTGTCATCTCTGTCTTGTCATGGAGCACAGTTTAAACTTTTGACTAAAGGGTGTTATTTCATGTCTAGAGGGCTCTAATAATGTTAACAGTATGGGAGTGTTTATAAGGGCTTAAAATATATAAAAATAACCATACAATCATATGGATCCTACTTCGCAGATTTTCACCTATCCTGGGGGGGGTCTGGAACGCAACCCCCGCGATCGAGGAGGGATTACTGTATATATATATGTAGATATGTGTATATATATATATATGTATGTATGTATGTATGTGTATATATATTTATGTATGTATGTATGTATGTATGTATGTGTATATATATATGTGTTGTCACGCATGCGCGTGTAGGAGGTCGCAGACGGATCCTAAAACACATCGAAGGGTGTTCGCCGGCGGGGAAAGGCGGGGTACTAACCTTGTTTCTTTGTTTTACAGAATCAAAGACACTCCGCCATAAGACCTGACCACACTACGTATACTTCCGCCCTCCCTCCGCCATCTTTGATGACGTCATGCCTTCCCATCATTCCTCACTTCTTCCCAGCATTCCTGCACTTCCGGCTCCTCCCCTATAAAAATGGCCGCGACGCACAGTATGGCGTTGCACATGAGTTGTTTATGTATGACCGTATTTTTGTGTTCTGAAAGCTGGAGTGTCGACAATATAAGGGGCCGGAAAACCCCAAACCTTTTTGTTGTCTGCTTCTCAACTTATTACAGTGTGTATATATGTAGATCTGTGTATATATGTATATATATATATGTGTCTGTGTGTATATATATATATGTGTGTGTGTATGTATGTGTATATATATATGTATGTGTATGTGTGTATATACTGTATATGTATATTTATCTGTATGTATGTATGTGTATATGTATATATGTATATGTGTGTGTTTGTATGTGTGTATTTGTATGTGTATATGTATGTGAAGCGCGGGTATTTTGCTAGTATGTATATATATATATATATACACACATAGCAAATTACCCGCGCTTCGCAGCGGAGAAATAGTGTGTTAAAGAAGTAATGAAAAAGAAAAGGAAACATTTTGAAAATAACATAACATGATTGTCAATGTAATTGTTTTGTCACTGTTATAAGTGTAGGGCAGCACGGTGGCGCAGTGGTAGCGCTGCTGCCTCGCAGTTAGGAGACCCGGGTTCGCTTCCTGGGTCCTCCCTGCGTGGAGTTTGCATGTTCTCCCGTGTTCGCGTGGGTTTCCTCCGGGCGCTCCGGTTTCCTCCCACAATCCAAAGACATGCAGGTTAGGTGGATTGGCGATTCTAAATTGGCCCTAGTGTGTGCTTGGTGTGTGGGTGTGTTTGTGTGTGTCCTGCGGTGGGTTGGCACCCTGCCCTGGATTGGTTCCTGCCTTGTGCCCTGTGTTAGCTGGGATTGGCTCCAGCAGACCCACGCGACCCTGTATTCGGATTCAGCGGGTTAGAAAATGGATGGATGGATGGATGTTATGAGTGTTGCTGTCATATACTGTATATATATATATATATATATACACACACACACATATATAAACATATCTACATATACACATATCTATATATATACATATACACATCCACATAAATATACATATATATACACATACAGTCATATGAAAAAGTTTGGGAACCCCTCTCAGCCTGCATAACAATTTACTATACTTTCAACAAATGAGATAGCAATGGTATGTCTTTCATTTCCTAGGAACATCTGAGTACTTGGGTGTTTTCCGAACAAAGATTTTTAGTGAAGTTGTATTTAGTTGTATGAAATTAAATCAAATATGAAAAACTGGCTGTGCAAAAATATGGGTACCCTTGTTATTTGGTTGATTTGAATGCATGTAACTGCTCAATACTGATTACTTGCAACACCAAATTGGTTGGATTAGCTCGTTAAGCCTTGGACTTCATAAACAGGTGTGTCCAATCATCAGAAAAAGTATTTAAGGTGGTCAATTGCAAGTTGTGCTTCCCTTTGACTCTCCTCTGAAGAGTGACAGCATGGGATCCTAAAAGCAACTCTCAAAGGATCTGAAAACAAAGATTGTTTAGTATCACGGTTTAGGTAAAGGCTGCAAAAAGTTATCTCAGAGGTTTAAACTGTCAGTTTCAACTGTAAGGAATGTAATCAGGAAATAGAAGGCCACAGGTACAGTTGCTGTTAAACCCAGGTCTGGAAGGCCAAGAAAAATACAGGAGTGGCATATGCGCAGGATTGTGAGAACGGTTACAGACAACCCACAGATCACCTCCAAAGACCTGCAAGAATATCTTGCTGAAGATGGTGTATCTGTACATCGTTCTACAATTCAGCGCAATATGCAGAAAGAACATCTGTATGGCAGGATGATGAGAAAGAATCAATTTCTGCACTCACTCCACAAACAGTGTCGCTTGTTGTATGCAAATGCTCGTTTAGACAAGCCAGGTTCATTTTGGAACAAAGTGCTTTGGACTGATGAGACAAAAATTGAGTTATTTGGTCATAACAAAAAGCGCTTTGTATGGCGGAAGAAGAACACCGCATTCCAAGAAAAACACCTGCTACCTACTGTCACATTTGGTGGCGGTTCCATCATGCTGTAGGGCTGTGTGGTTAGTTCAGGGACTGGGCCCTTGTTAAAGTCGAGGGTCGGATGAATTCAACCCAATATCAACAAATTCTTCAGGATAATGTTTAAGCATCAGTTACAAAGTTGAAGTTATGCAGGGGTTGGATATTCCAACAAGACAATGACCCAAAACACAGTTCGAAATCTACAAAGGCATTCATGCAGAGGGAGAAGTACAATGTTCTGGAATGGCCGTGACAGTCCCCTGACTTGAATATCATCGAAAATCTATGGGATGATTTGAAACAGGCTGTCGATGCTCGGCAGCCATCAAATTTAACTGAACTGGAGAGATTTTGTATGGAACAATGGTCAAAAATACCTCCATCCAGAATCCAGACACTCATCAAAGGCTATAGGAGGAGTCTAGAGGCTGTTATATTTGCAAAAGGAGGCTCAACTAAATATTGATGTAATATCATAAAATTGGGATGCCCAAATTTATGCACCTGTCTAATTTTGTTATGATGCATATTGCATATTTTCTGTTAATCCAATAAACTTAATGTCATTGCTGAAATACTACTGTTTCCATAAAGTATGTCATATATTAAAAGGAAGTTTCTACTTTGAAAGCTCGGCCAATGATAAACAACAATCCAAAGAATTAAAAGGGTTCCCAAACTTTTTCATATGACTGTATATATATACATATCTACACACATACATATACACTCATATATACATATACATATATATATATATATACATATACGTACACACACACATATATAAACATATATATACATATACACATATACATATACAAATATACATATACATACATAACTACATATACACATATATATACATATACATGTATATATACTGTATATACACATACATCCACATATATACATATATCTATACTAATAAAAGGCAAAGCCCTCACTCACTCACTCACTGACTCATCACTAATTCTCCAACTTCCCGTGTGGGTGGAAGGCTGAAATTTGGCAGGTTCATTCCTTACAGCTTCCTTACAAAAGTTCATCAGGTTTCATTTCGATATTCTACGCGTAATGGTCATAACTGGAAGCTGTATTTCTCCATTTACTGTAATGGAGATGAGCTTGAACGCCGTGGGGGCGGAGTTTCGTGTGACATCATCACGCCTCCCAAGTAATCACGCAGTACATAGAAAACCAGGAAGACCTCCAAAAAGCGCTGAAGAAAACATGCATTATATAATTGAGAAGGCAGCGAAACAATAAGAAGCGAGCGAAAGTGACATATACAACCATATTCATGAGTTCTGCTACTTCGGAAACAAAGCACAATGTAAACCTACACTTTAAAATTAAGTTCATAGACAGGCTGCGCTGGCGTTTGTAATTTAGTGCCTGCCCATATAAGGCCGTCCGTCAGCGGCAATCCAATAGCAAACTCCACTAAATATTCACGGGTGAAGGACTGTGCTTATGCAGAGGAAGATGAGATGGTCAGGGTGGTGTTTGGCACAAACTCAGCGAAACTGCGAGAGAAAGTTTTAAGTGCCAGGACTAAGGTAACATTAAATACAGCCATGGACATAGCACGAGATGGCACCAGCACAGCTGGGAACCTTCGATGCATGTACACCGGGCGGCTCACGTGAACTGACGCAGTGCACAGATAAAAGCAACAGTTCCAAAGAGCCTGAACAAAACCAATTACACAATTGAAAAGGCAGCAAAAATATGAAGCGCCTGATACATACAAGCATATTCATAAATCCAGCTACTGCGGAAACAAAGCACACGTGGAAAAAGTCAATGTCCCGCTAAAGGAAGACAGTGTAAAAAACCCGTGCATGCAGTGTGTCAGGTCTCAGATAAAGAAGAAGACGAGCTGTTTATTGATGCAGTAAGAAACGAATCGATGAATGAAACCTGTCATCTTTACAACGATTGACAAACACGGAATGTAACTTGAACACAACACATCCTACAAATACGAACCTGATTGAAAGAAATAATGATAATCAAATCCTTGATGACAGCAACACTCAGTAACACTCACAAAACAAATACTGTATATTGACAGTCATGTTACGTTATTTTTAAAATGTTCCCTTTTCTTTTCTAGCTTTTTAACACACTACTTCTCGCTATGATACGCTGGTATATATATATATGTATATATATATCCCGATCTACATACTCGAATAATGGATACTTTATTACCATCAATGATTGTTTTGGTAAAGCCATACTCAGTGTATTCATTAGATGAACGGTAAAAAGTAAGAGCGAGGGAGGATGACTTATTGAGGCATGCAGGCTGTAGTGCGCGTCAACTCTATCTGAATTGCGCGATCACATTTGAAAAAATATATCTTTTCAAGTTCTATTTAGTCCATATGTGTCAAACTCAAGGGCGCGGGCCACATCCGCCCGCGTGTAATTATATCCGGCCCGCGAGATCATTTTATATACTGTATTATTGTTATTAATGGCCCGGGTATATGAAGCGCTGGTAACACAATAAACTACAGATCCCATAATGCAGCGCTTCAGCTGCCTTGCGAACACTTACCGCGTTAATCAAGTCTAGCTTATGATGCTGCAAGTTATTGCGAAGCTAGCTCACACGATGCTGAAGAGAAAAGTTGATTCTGAAAATAGAGCCTTTAAAACCGATGGGAGGCTGAGTATATGTTTACTGAACCCGTGTGTCTCATTTGTGGAGCTAATGTGGCTGTAATTACAGAATTTAATCTAAGACGGCACTATGAGACAAAACATCAGGGTAACCTGAATGCAATGCAGAAGATACAGAAAGCAGAAGAATTAAATAAGAATCTGACACTTCAGCGGACGTTTTACCCGTGCACAATCACAAAGTGATTTCAAGTGAAGCTGCTTTTATGGGAGACACAAATGCACCAGTGCAACTTGCCCCACTTTCCCTGTTGCCAAGTAATGTTAAACCAAGTCGTCACTACGGTGTTCCCAAATACGCACTTTGCTGATAAACTGAGCGCACTGAGTTTGCACGGCGCTTTGGTGACTTTGAAGAACAAAAAAAGTCCGTCTGCATGCGGCTCGAACCTTGTGCATGTTTGGTAGCACATATCTGTGTGAGACTAACAAAACAGCACACAGGAGTCGCCTCACTGATGAGCACCTGCAATCCATCCTGAGAATTTCCACAACACAGAACCTCACACCAAACATAAACGAACTTGTGGCCAAAAAAAGATGCCAGGCGTCCAGCTCTAAAATGACATATGAGCAAAGACAACTGAATGATTTGATTTGTTATTGCTGAAAGGAACACATTTTATTTATATTTCCAGGTTTTGTTATGCAGCATGTTCATATTTGAATTTGTATAATTTTGACAGGATATATTTTTATGGAGAGCAAAATCTTTTGGGATATTTAAAATCTAAGTTTATTTTTATATAAAATTACATAAGAGTAAAGAAATTTGAATGTTTGTTCTTTTAACGTTTACTTTATTTCTAACTTGTATAATTTAGACAGGATATATTTTTATGGAGAGCAAAATATTATAAGTTGTTTAAGGTTTGAGTTGATTTATTCACGAATAATATTCCTGTCTGTTTTTACCATTCCTACCAAAGATATTTCTGTCGACTAAATAAAAATTCCTTCTATTTAAAATTTAAATAGAACTTGAACAAATATGATAGTTCATAATATCCACGCAGACTTGCACGTAAGAGCGGAGTTATCCGTTTTAACAAGCAGCGTATTGCACTGATCTGAAATAGCTGTGTGTGTATATATGTAGATATGTATGTATATGTATATATATGTTTATATATGTGTGTGTATGTATGTATATATATATGTATGTATATATGTGTGTGTGTATATATATATGTGTATATGTATAGATATGTATATATATGTTTATGTGTGTGTGTGTAAATATATATATATATATTTATATATATATATATATATATATATATATGACAGCAACACTCATCACTCACAACAGTGACAAAACAATTACATTGACAATCATGTTACGTTATTTTCAAAATGTTTCCTTTTCTTTTTCATTGCTTCTTTAACACACTACTCCGCTGCGAAGCGCGGGCATTTTGCTATTTATAATAAATTATAAGGAAGTTTAAAATAAAATACAGACTGTAAATGTCACTATAAAAAATCCTTGAATGAAGAAATCACCAATCCTCTTACCGCTGCCGTACAGTAAATAAGATGAATGAGTATCGTAATTGAATTTAAAGATTAGGATTAGTAAGATTTGATGAATAATTAGTTACTGTTCGTCATAGTAAGTTTCGATCCATTATGAAACAAAAAAAAATAAGATTTTCTATTTAATATATAATCAAAATTTTTGTTTTGATTTACGACCAACATCTTGCGTTACGACCCGAATGCGGTCATGTGTATCCGTTTGCACGATTGTAAACAAACAACCGAGAGCGTTAGTTAAGCGTCAGTCGGAGCCCAGATACATGTGTTTGTGGATGTAATTTCGGTCATTGCAGTGATTTACCTATATATATAATTCACTAAGACCATGCAAGCAAGACACATAATTGCTAAGGAAGGAAGAGAAGGTAACGAAGGTAAAGAAAGCGATCACAATTGAAACGAAGATGGACATTGTGTGGAAATATAAGAGTGCTGTTCGTGTGACCGATCTCACTAATATGTACAGCATGTCGAAATCCACCATCTCGACAATTTTACAAAGAAAAGATTTGCAAAAAGAGGCTCCTTCTAAACAATAACCACCTTCCGTTTCATTCTCCTCCTCCTCCCTTCCTGCAGCCCAAACATGTCAAATTAAATGGTGAGTACAGTATGAAATTGTTGTTTCTAGAATAGAATAGAATAAAATGCCTTTTATTGTCACTATACACATGTACGCTGGATCTGCGGCCCTGCTTCTGCTTCCTTTCTCTCCTCCGTCTGCGTCATCTCCTAGACCCGACAACAATCCATGGAGAGCCCGCTGGTCTCGCTATGTTGTCTGGGATGTTGTGCGTGTGATGAAAAACACTCGAAACAGATGTCTGGCTCTGGACACCGACGTCTATAAGGTTCTGACGGGTGTAGAGGATGTTCGCCGAACCAATCGTGCACAAACAAGCAAAAAAAAAAAAGTACAAAAACAACAAAAAGGGCACTGAAAAGGAGAGCCTTGAGCCAATGCGACCATGCGCGCCGCCATGCTCCTAGCTTAATCTAGCCTACTTCTGGTAGGCTAGGCACTTTTTATAACTTTTTGGTTAGTACATTAGAAAAATTATTGGTGTTTTGGTAAATTATGCACGTTATACAACCCTTTTTTATTATGAAAAGGTTAAGTAAGTGTTGCAGTGGGAGGTTCGGAACGCATTATGGGTATTTCCATTATTTCTTTTGGGAAAAATAGTCTTGACTTACAACCAACTTGAGTTACAACCAGCCCTCGCGAACGAATTAAGTTCGTAAGTCAAGGGTCCACTGTATTGCATATTTAAGTTAATCAAATTTATAATGAGTCTCTGGAAATCCACCCGCCAATGTACTGTATTTGCGTGTATAGTTTCAACACAAAGGTTTCATTTTACCAAACTTCTCCACAATCACTTCCTGGTTTCCATCAAAAATGCCGGCAGTCTCAAATTCTCGCCGATAAACATAATAAATATACCTGAAGAGACACTTTTAAGGAAATGTAGAAAATTTTGCTTGCAGAAGGGGGTTGGCTTAAATACCTGTCATCGGCAAATACATGTAATTTAGTAGGTAGAAAAGGGTGTCGGCTTATATACCGAGTCGGCTTATATTCCGGGATCTACGGTACTTTAATATAAAAAGGAGTATCATGCATATTTGTATGGGAGTGTTGGGTGAGGCTTGATCGAGAGTGGAAGTGCAGTAAAACACAAAAAAGAATCAAATGGTTGTTGTGTAACGGTTTGTCTGCTTGTATACATATATACACACATACATATACACACACACATATATATATATATATATATATATATAACAACAACATTTATTTGTATAGCACATTTTCATACAAACAGTAGCTCAAAGTGCTTTACATAATAAAGAATAGAAAAATAAAAGACACAATAAGAAAATGAAATAAGTCAACATTAATTAACATAGAATAAGAGTAAGGTCCAATGGCCAGGGTGGACAGAAAAAACAAAAAAAACCTCCAGACGGCTGGAGAAATAAATAAAATCTGTAGGGATTCCAGACCATTAGACTGCCCAGTCCCCTCTGGGCATTCTACCTAACATGAATGAAACAGTCCTCTTTGGATTTAGGGTTTTCATGGAAGGACTTGAAGATGATGGTCATGTAGACTTCTGCCTTTTAATCCATCCATTATTGTTGGAGCATCATGATGCTTTGAGTAGGAGGAGGTGGCGCAGGCCACGGAAAAAGAAACAGAAGAGAGAGTAGGGGTCAGTACGGATTTTAGAGCCACCATCAATAGTTATTATGATGAATTGAACATACAGAGTATCAGGATTAAGTTAAATTGAAGTTATAAAAAGGCCATGTTAAAGTAATGTGTTCTCAGCAGTGTTTTAAACTGCTCTACTGTACTAGCCTGGTGAATTCCTATCGGCAGGCTATTCCAGATTTTAGGTGCACAGCAGCAGAAGGCCGCCTCACCACTTCTTTTAAGCTTTGTTCTTGGAATTCTAAGGAGACACTCATTTGAGGATCTAAGGTTACGATTTGGAATATAAGGTGTCAGACATTCCGATATATAAGATGGGGCGAGATTATTTAAGGCTTTATAAACCATAAGCAGAATTTTAAAATCAATTCTGAATGACACAGGTAACCAGTGTAGTGACATCAAAACTGGACAAATGTGTTCGGATTTTCTTTTCCTAGTTAAGATTCTAGCAGCTGCATTCTGCACTAGTTGCAAACGATTTATGTCTTCTTTGGGTAGTCCTAAGAGGAGTGCGTTACAGTAATCTAGTCGACTGAAAACAAACGCGTGAACTAATTTCTCAGCATCTGTCAGTGATGCTGTATACTGTATATACTCTTTGGAGTGCGAGCAGCTTACTCTTATTCTGTGTTAATTAATGTGGACTTATTTTATTTTCTGTGTCTTTTATTCTTCTATTCTTCATTATGTAAAGCACTTTGAGCTACATTTTTTTTGCATGAAAATGTGCTATATAAATAAATGTTGTTGTTGTTGTTATTTTATCTATCCATTCCTAAATAATTAAATGGGCAGGCTATTTCGTATCGGTGCAGTATGCTGCTTGTTAAAACTGATGAGTTCTGCTCTTAGGTGCATTTAGTGCTATGTGAGTATTATGAACTATCATATCTGTTCAAGATAAATATAAGTAATTTTTATTTAGTTGACAGAAATATCTTTGGTAGGAATGTAAGTTAAATTTAGTCATCATTGCATAAATTTTTCTTCACCATAGAAATTTAAAGACTAAACTTACATTCCTACCAAAGATATTTCTGTCAACTAAATAGAACCTACTTATATCCAAATAGAACTTGAAAAGATATATTTTTTCGAATCTGATCTCGCATTTTAGATCGACTTGCCGCACATTACATCGAGCCCGCGTGCTATTGTGCTCTCGCCTGCCTGCCTCAATAAGTCACCGTTGCTTCGCTCTTACTTTTTTACCGTTCATTTAATCATGGCCAGTCGCGAAAAAATAGCAAATGGAAGGAGGATTACATTGAGTATGGCTTTACCAAAACAATTATTGATGGCGAATAAAGTATCCATTATTCAAAAAGCTTCAATTGGAGATCTGTTTTTCTGCGTTAACCTCATATTTTTTCATACTTCTTCTCAAACCAAGGGGGTGCAAAATCAGCATCGACCGTCACGGGGGTGCGAGGGTAAAATGAATCGGGAAGTGCTGATATATATGTATGTGTGTGTGTATATATAATCCATCCATCCATCCTCTTCCACTTATCCGAGGTTGGGTCGTGGAGGCAGCAGCTTAAGTAGAGAGGCCCAGACTTCCCTCTCCTCGGCAACTTCTTCCAGCTCTTCCGGGAGAATCCCAAGGCGTTCCAAGGCCAACCAGGATACATAGTCCCTCCAGCATGTCCTGGGTCTTCCCCGGGGCCACCTCCCGGTTGGACGTGCCCGGAACACCTCAAGTTATGAACAGAATCGGTAACAAAGGGCAGCCCTGGCGGAGTCCAACTCTCACTGGAAACGGGCTCAATTTACTGCTGGCAATGCGGACCAAGCTCTGACACTGGTTGTACAGGGACCAAACAGCCCTTATCCGGTACCCCATACTCCCGGAGCACCCCTCACAGGATTCCCTGAAGGACACGGTCGAACGCCTTTTCCAAGTCCACAAAACACATGTAGACTGGTTGGGAAAACTCCCATGCACCCTCCAGGATTCTGCTAAGGATGTAGAGCTGGTCCACTGTTCCGCGACCAGGACAAAAACCACACTGTTCCTCCTGAATCCGAGGTTCGACTATCCAACGGACCCTCCTTTCCAGAACCCCCGAATAGACTTTTCCAGGGAGGCTGAGGAGTGTGATCCCTCTGTAGTTGAAACACACCCTCCAGTCCCCCTTTTTAAAGAGGGGGACCACCACCCCGGTTTGCCAATCCTGAGGCACTGTCCCCGATGTCCATGCAATGTTGCAGAGACGTGTCAACCAAGACAGTCCTACAACATTCAGAGCCTGAAGGAACTCCGGGCATATCTCATCCACCCCCGGGGCCCTGCCATCAAGGAGTTTTTTGACCTCAGAATCCCCAGGCTTTGCTTCCTCATTGGAAGGCATGTTAGTGGGATTGAGGAGGTCTTTGAAGTACTCCCCACCGACCCTAACGCCCCGAAGTCGAGGTCAGCAGCGCACCATCCCCACCATATACGGTGTTCACAATGCACTGCTTCCCCCTCCTGAGACTCAGGACGGTGGACCAGAATCTCTTCGAAGCCGTCCGAAAGTCGTTCTCCATGGCCTCTCCAAACTCCTCCCATGCCCAAGTTTTTGCCTCAGTAACAACTGAAGCCGCATTCCGCTTGGCCTGCCGGTACCTATCAGCTGCCTCCAGAAACCCACAGGACAAAAAGGTCCTATAGGACTCCTTCTTCAGCTTGATGGCTTCCCTCACCGCCGATGTCCACCAACGGGTTCAGGGATTGCCGCCACGACAGTCACCGACCACCTTGCGGCCACAACTCCGGTCAGTTGCCTCAACAATAGAGGCATGGAACATGGCCCATTCAGACTCAATGTCCCCCACCTCCCTCGGGACATGGTTGAAGTTCTGCCGAAGGCGGGAGTTGAAGCTACTTCTGACAGGGGACTCTGCCAGCCGTTCCCAGCAGACCCACACAACACATTTGTGTCAGGTCTGACCGGCATCTTCCCCCACCATCGAAGCCAACTCACCACCAGGTGGTGATCAGTTGACAGCTCTGCCCCTCTCTTCACCCGAGTGTCCAAGACATATGGCCATGACGACATAAGTCCGACGACATGACCACAAATTCGATCATCGACCTGAGTCCTAGGGTGCCAAGTGCACATAAGAACACCCTTATGTTTGAACATGGTGTTCGTTATGGACAATCCGTGACGAGCACAGAAGTCCAATAACAAAACACCACTTGGGTTCAGATCGGGAAGCCATTCCTCCCAATCATGCCCTTCCAGGTCTCACTGTCATTGCCCACGTGAGCATTGAAGTCTCCTGCAAAACAGGGAATCCCAGAAGGTATGCCCTCTAGCACCCCCTCCAGAGACTCCAAAAAGGGTGGATACTCCAAACTGCTGTTCGGCGCATACGCACAAACAACAGTGAGGACCCTTCCCCCCACCCGAAATCGGAGGGAGGCCACCCTCTCGTCCACCGGGGTAAACCCCAATGCACAGGCTCCAAGTCGGGGGGCAATAAGTATGCTCGGCGCCTCTCACCGGGGGCAACTCCAGAGTGGTAGAGAGTCCAGCCCCTCTTAAGGAGATTGGTTCCAGAGTCCAAGCTGTGCGTCGAGGTGAGTCCGACTATATCTAGCCGGAACCTCTCGACCTCGCGCACTAGCTCAGGCTCCTTCCCCTTCAGAGAGGTGACATTCCACGTCCCAAGAGCCAGTTTCTGTAGCTGAGGATCAGAGTGCCAAGGTCCCCGCCTTCGGCCACCGCCTTCGGCCACCATCCAACTCACACTGCACTCAACCTCCTTGGCCCCTCCCATAGGTGGTGAGCCCATGGGAAGGAGGACCCACGTTACCTCTTTGGGCTGTGCCCAGCCGAGCCCCATGGGTGCAGGCCCGGCCACCAGGCACTCGCTATCGAGCCCCACCCCCAGGCCTGGCTCCAGAGGGGGGGCCCCGGTGACCTGTGTCCGGGCAAGGAAAAATGTCGTCCAAGGTTTTTGTTCTTCATCGGAGGTTTGTTGAACTGCTCTTTGTCTCATCCCTCACATAGGACCAGTTTGCCTTGAGTGGCCCTACCAGGGGCATAAAGCCCAGGACAACATAGCTCCTAGGATCATTGGGACACGCAAACCCCTCTACCACAATAAGGTGACGGTTCAAGGAGGGGGTATATATAATACATGTATATATATATATATATATATATATATATATATATATATATATATATATATATATATATATATATATATATATATATATCCATTTTCCAACTCGCTGAATCCGAACACATGGTCACGGGGGTCTGCTGGATTGAAATAGTTTTACTGTCAAATAATGCAAAGAGTACGCAACACGTGTTTCGCCCTAATTCTGGGCTCATTAGGCGTACATACTCACTGCACCCCCTCTCGGGAATCGAACCTTGGACGTCAGTGCGCCAAGTTATATTCCGTGTTTGTCAACCATTGTAAAGATAACAGGTTTCATTCATAGATTCCTTTCTTACTGCATCAATAAACCGCTCATCTTCCTCTTTATTTGAGACATCACACACTGCATGCACGGGTTTTTTTACACTCTCTTCCTTTAGCTGGACATTGACTTTTTTCACAATGTGCTTTGCTTCCGCAGTAGCTGCACTTATGAATATGCTTGTTTGTGTCACTCGCTTCATATTTCCATAAGCACAGCCCTAAACCCGCAAATATTTAGTGGTAGAGTGTTTCTATTGGATTGCTGCTGACGGACGGCCTTATATGGGCAGGCACTCAATTACGTGGGAGGTGTGACAATGAGAAACGCAACTCCGCCTCACACGGTGACCAAGCTGCAGGCTATGGCTGGTATATATGTACATAAGTAGGTTCCAGTTGTGACTGTTACGCATAGAATTTCGAAATTAAACCTGCCTAACTTTTGTAAGTAAGCTGTAAGCAACGAGCCTGCCAAATTTCAGCCTTCTACCTACACGGGAAGTTGGAGAATTAGTGATGAGTGAGTGAGTGAGTGAGTGAGTGAGTCAGTCAGTGAGGGCTTTGCCTTTTATTAGTACAGATAAAATCCAATGTCTGTCTGTCTATGTCTGTCCACTTTTCATGAGACAACTACTTAACGGATTTAGATCAGGTTTTTTTCTATAATTTGCTTGAACATTCTGGTTGATTTTGCGACTTCTCTCCTTTTGTTATGTATCATAGTTCACTTGTAGTACCAATTTATTTGCACGAATTCGCGAAAAAAGATGGCAGGTGAGGGGAGGGGCCTTCCTCACTCACTCGCTAGCTTCAGGGCGTATTCCTTAGTGAATGAGAAAACAATTGAATTCAACTTTGTTTGACATTTAAAATAAAGTATTACTTAGGTCTTGATGAGTTTGAGTCCTGATATTCTCTTAAGTGTATGCCATATTGAAAAGACAGATTACAATTCAGATTGTGGATCGTGATATGATTTCTTGGAAGGATTGCCCACCACTAATTTCACTAACTAAGTTTACAAATTTATATAGGATTCATTGACCCTTTGGCGAGCTACTTGGTAAAGGGTGGCAAGGTACCGGTAGCTTGCGAGGGATGTGTTGGAAACCCCAGCTAAAGAGTGTACAATTTATATAAGTGAAAAATGATTGTCACTGATCCTTGGAAGAGATTTTTCTAGTAGAAACAAAGTCTTCACACACAACTTTAAGCATTCGCTGCTACTTCTGGTGAATTTATGAAGTAGTGCGGTCACCTTACTGTAAATGCATTTGGACGCAGAGCAAGCAACACATAATGATGCAGTATTCTTCACTCATTTTAAAAGGATGAGTCTGTAACTGTTTTTTATGGTGTCTGATAAACTTGTTTTTTTATTCTTATTGTACACATTGCTTGTGTGATTGGGCTGGGGTCTCATTGCAGCAAACCAAATTAAGCTGGCTAATGAAAAACAAAGGAATGGCTGTTTATGTTCAGGAATAAATACAGTTGTCAGTTATGATATTGAAATATTTGTTATTTATCTTTTTGTAATTTTTCTTTGTTGTGGAAAAATATGAGAGGATGAGTAATTTGGCAATGCACTAGTCACTGACAAATCCATGCAGAGAGCACTAGTCAACAACAGTGAATGTATCCTCCAATGATAGCATTTCTCACAAAGCATTAAATAATAGAAGTAAAGATAAGTGTAAGGCTGTAGACCAAAAAAGGAAAGATATTTGAACCTCCAATATAAGTAAACCCAGTCTTGTCTGGTAAATACTGTATGTTTGGTATACAAGGAGAGAGTGACCTTCCTAATCAACAAAAACGGAAAATCTAAAAATTACACTATAACGCAGTGTTCTCCCAGAAGTACACCTGGCTGATTCCACATGCTGCTGTGCTGCATTTTAGTTTGCATTGGTATTCTTCTCCATACTGAATGGACAGCTCCGTTGTAGTTTTCTCTCCATTGTGAAAAGGATTAAACTCGACACACTCAAAAAGGTGTGGGGCAGCCACCTGTATAATTTCCCTGACTGCAAAAGGCTTTTAAATGTACAGAGATGTTTAAAAGACTGAGTTCAAAACAGAACTGGTGAGGGTTTGCAAGGATGGCAGCTTTAAGGGATCAGACCAGACATGATGTGTAGGAACTGGAAGTGACATAGGGGGGCCAGAAGTGATGTTCTTCTGACGTCAGTCTGTGCGCCGGAACCAGAAGTGACACTCTTCTGGGAGCCAGAGCTGGAAGTGACATCATGCTGGGTGCCAGAAGTGACATCATCAGCTCTGAATCAGACCGGTTTTCTTGCGGCTGATCTGTAGAGACAACAGGAGAAGGTTTAGTGCACCCTGACACCTCCTGGCCTGGCATGGAATTACCTTTGCTTGGTCCATACAACGTCCACCTAGTCGTACGTGTGTGACACCATCAAAACATGTACCATACAACATACAGTCCATATTGACCAGAGGGGTCACTTCAGAGACCTGCAGCTGTTGTAGAGGAAAGTTTTTGACTGGCATGCAAAACAGGAAGCAAAACAATTTGTAAAAATGGACCTATATTAGTTTGGAAAGATGTATAAGCTAGGTGGAAGGTGGCTGGCAATTTAAAAATTCAATAATAAACTTACCACAGAGTTTAGGGAAAGTTGCCTTGAGGTGTTAGGAAAGGAGTGTGAAGACTAGCAAACACACAAAAAAACAAAACAGTACACAAAAGTCTGCACAGAAAGGAGTTCAAAGTATTCCTTTGGAGTTGGAAAATGAGAGAGTGGAACCTGTAAATCATATTTCTCCTCGAGAAAGTGGAAGAATTTGTTGAAGATAAAGTTGAAGCTCTTTTGGCATGTCATAATAATGACCCCCAGGTGGCTCCCTCTAGAGCTGCTCCATGGATGTCCCACTGGGCATAGACTTTATGGCAGACTCAGGACATGTTGAAGGGATTATATCTCTTGGCTGACTTGGGAATGCCTGGGAATTCCACAGGAAGAGCTGGAATGTGTTGCTGGGGACAGAGAAGTCTGGACTGCTACTGCAACCCTACCTAGGAAAATGGGATAAGATGAGATGAGATGAAAATTAGTTTTCTATAAGTCATGATTTGCTCATGTTCAAAAAATATAAGGGATCATGTATTATCTCTCTCCTATCCAATGTCTATATGTCTTTTTCACAAGAAAACTACTTAACGGATTTAGATCGGGTTTTTTTCTATAATTTCCTTTAACGTTCCGGTTAATTTTGTGACTTCTGTCATTGTAGTATGTATCATAGTTTTCTTGCAGTACCGATTTATTTGCGCGACAAACAAGCAGTGGGCCGAGGTGCGGAGGATGGGACCCTCCTCACTCACATGCCAACCTCGGGGTGTTCCTTACCTCCACTTAGCCAGCGAACAAGAGAACTACTTAATGGATTTAGATTGGGTTTTTTTCTATAATTTACTTTCAACTTCTCTCATTGTGCTAAGAATCATAGTTTGTGTGCAGGAGCGATATATTCACGCTAATCCAAGACAGAGGCTGTGGGCCAAGTAGAGGAGGAAGCGTGATGTCAGGAGTGGGGAGCCTCATTGTCCTGTTTCACTACTATGCAGGCAGAGCTGTGGAGGTCATCTACTAAGTCATAAAGGGTAAAAAGTTAACTCAGAAACAACAACAACATTTATATAGCACACTTTCATATAATAATGTAACTGAAAGTGCTTTACAAAATGACAGAAAGTTACAAGAGTAGAAAACAATTAAGGTTAAGCCATAATATTAAAGAATAACAACAAAATTAAGTAAGGCCTGGAGAACAGAAAAGAAAAATCTGCAGAGGTTTCGAGGTCAAAAGTCTGCAAAGCCCCCACTGGGCATTTTACCTAACATAAGTGTTCCTAAATCAGACATATTAGTTTTCATGCTTCACATGGTAGGATTTGATGCAGTTGGTCTCATGAACAGCTGAGACACCCACCTTCATACCATCATCTCAGGGGGCTACATGGTGCCTTGATCAGGTGGTGGTGGTGCAGATCGCCACCACGGAATAACCAGAAAAAAACAGTAGAGAATAGTTGGGATTAGTACAAATTGCTAAAGAATATGATAATTCTTTGCCCATGTAGTCTAGGAATTGTATTAGGAATTCAACTAAAATGGAGCTACGAAAAAATCAAATTAAAATAATGAGTTTTAGTAGTTTTTATTAAATGTTCCACAATACTAACCTGGCATACTTCTATAGTTAAGAGTATTCCATATTTTAGGTCCATAACAGCAAAAGGCCATATCACCACTTCTTTTAAGCTTGGCTCTTGGAATTATCAGAGGAAATCCACCTGAAGATCTAAGGTTATGTCTTGGAGTGTAGGGGGATAGGCATTCTAAAATATAGGATTATAAGGCTTTATAAACCATTAGTAGTATTTTAAAGTCAATTCTGAATGACACAGTGTAACAATGCTAAAACTGGTGAGATGATCTCAAATTTTATTTTTCTAGTTAAGATTCTGGCTGCTGAATTCTGCACTAATTGCAACTGATTTTTTATCTTTCTTAGGTAGCCCTGTTAGGAGTGCTTTACAGTAATCTATTCGACTAAAAACAAAAGTGTGAACTAATTTTTCAATATTTTGTAAAGTTATTAAAGGTCTAACTTTTGCTATATTTCTTAAGTGAAAGAATGCAGTCTTAGTAATCCAGTCAATGTGTGACTTAAAGTTTAGGTCAGAGTAGATGATTACTCCTAAATTCTTTACCTCTGCCTTAATTTTTAAACCTAAGGAATCACGTTTATTTTTAATATCCCCGCTATAACCACGTTTGACAATCACTAATATTTCTGTTTTATCCTTATTTAGTTTGACACGATTTTTACTAATCCTTTCAGAAATATTGCTAAGGACGGCTGTAGTTGCTGCAATCCAGGCGATCACCTTTCCCTGTCCAGATAGGGATGGCAAATCCCATTTTCCAGTCAGCTGGGATGATGCCAGTCTCCGAAATGGAAGCAAAGATTGCTTGCAATGCCAAGAGGACAACCTTACCACCTGCCTGGAGAAGTTCACCCCGGATACCACAGATCCCTGCAGCCTTTCCTCCCTTGCACTGATTGTTCTCATGGAGCGCAAACGCAAATATCGGCAGAGTTTCTTTGTAGCCTTTGTCAATTTTTGTAAAGCGTTTGACTCAGTTGATCAAGCTGTCCTGTGGGACATCCTGAGGGTTTGCAGGATCCCCTCGAGGTTTCTGTATATCATGGCTGGCCTGTACACTGGTACTGTGAGTGCTGTGCAGAGTGGAGGTTTTTCTCAGTTTTCCTATTCTGTTCAATGCTTGTATGGACTGGGTGTTGGGTGAGGTTGTGGGGTCCAGCGGCTGTGGGACATCTGTCGATGAAGAAAGATTCATGGATCTTGACTTTGCTAACGATGCTGTGATCTTCGCGGAGTCATTGGAGGCTCTGATTGGGGTGCTCGAGAGACTGAGTGTCTGGGCTTGCGAGTGTCCTGGATAAAAACCAAGATACAGGCTTTTAATGACCTCTTGGGAACAGCCATCAACAGTGTGTCTGTTTGCGGAGAGAGTATCGACCTTGTCGAGAGGTTTACTTACCTTGGCAGTGACATTCATGTCTCTTGCGACTCTATCTATGAAGTCAGTAGATGGATTGGAAGGGCATGGGGGGTCATGAGGTCACTGGAAAGGGGTGTGTGGCACTCCCGATATCTATGCAAAAGAACGAAGGTCCAAGTCTTTAGTGTCCTGGTGCTTCCTGTCTTGCTATATGGTTGCGAGACATGGAAGCTATCCAGTAATCTGAGACGAACACTGGACTCCTTTGGTACTGTGTCTCTCCAGAAAATCCTTGGGTACCGTTGGTTTGACTTTGTGTCGAATGAGCGGTTGCTCATAGAGTCCCAAATGAGGCACATTACCTGCATTGTGAGGGATCATCAGTTACGGCACTACGGCCATGTGGCGCGTTTCCCAGAGGGTGATCCAGCTCATAAGATCCTCATTGTTGGGGACCCAAGTGGCTGGACCAGCCCAAGTGGTCGCCCACGTAACACCTGGCTGCAGCAGATAGAGGGTCATTTCCGGAAGGTGGGACTGGACCACGTGTCTGCCTGGGGGGTTGCCAACCGGGATCCTGAGTTGCTTCGTTGTGTAGTGGGTGTGGCAACGCACTGTACCAGTGCATAGTCCCCAACTTAACTTGACTTGTCTTATAATACTGTAAAGTGCTCATTATGAAGAATATTTAAGTGTTCTTTTTGATAAAACTATAGATATCTCAAATATTAAAATTGTGGATTTTGTTTATTAAACATATTAGATAACTAAATAAAGAGGATAGGGGTTAGTTTTGTATTTATTGATGTCAAAGCAGTAACTACTACTAACATGGTGAAAGAGACCCTTGCCAGTCTAGGTTTAAAAACATGATTTGCCTGGCCTAGGATCTGAAGCAGCAGTTGTTATATTGGGAAACTAAAGGGAGGTGCAAAATGAATTAAAGGACCTACAATCACCTGTTGTGATTTAATATCTCAAGAAAACTGTTTTTCTTCTTCCAACAGATTAACTTAAAATGGCTAGTGACACTAGAAGTTTATCGCATTGCTCTTCAGTACAGTCTCTAAAAGACTGTACAATGAATGTTATAGTTGCACTTGAATGAGAAGCCACTGAATGAAATTATATATATATACATATATTAAATATTAGACACCAGTAACAGTGCACTGCACGATAACATGCAGTAAATACACTTGACTTGAGCTGTCATAGTTTTCATACTCTTTCTCTGTATGTTTAGCATTCGTTTGTTCAGAGGTTGATGCGCTTGCAGCTTCCTGAGCAGCTCTTGTTTTTTCCACTGCTTCTTCTTTTGTCGGCATCTTTTCATGTTAAAACTGATTAAGTTTGTTAATAACCTGCTTTGTAAGATGAGACCGACTACTTGTGTACTGGACCCCATCCCCACTACTTAAATCATGCTTTCATGCCATAATCCCGGACCATTACAAAAATAATAAACTTATCCTTGACCCTTGCTCTGTGCCGCTCACTTTTAAAATCGCTTCTGTAACCCCAATGTTATAAAAGTCTGGTCTTGATGCTGACAATCTTAGCAATTTTCACCTCATATCTCACTTACATTTTCTGTCAAAAGCTCTTGCGCGTGTTGTAGCTTCCCAACTCACTAACTACTTAACTTCAAATAATCTAATGGAACCCTTTCAGTCTGGTTTCAGAGCACAGCACAGCTGTGAAACTGCCCTGCTATGGGTAACCAATGATTTGCTTATGGCAGCAGACTCTGGACAAACCAGCATATTAATTCTGTTAGACCTCAGTGCATCATTTCACACTTTCAGACATGACATTCTACTGTCCAGAATGGAGAACATTCTGGGTATCTCTGGCACCACCCTCCAGTGGTTTAAGTCCTATCTGACTGATAGGCAAGAGTTTGTTAGTCTTGGCAACAGCAGGTCCAGCTCAGCGCCAGTCACACAAGGAGTTCCACAGGGCTCTGTCCTCAGTCCTCTGCTTTTTTGTATTTATTTATTTTTGGATTGGGTTATCATTTTTATGCAGATGATACTCAACCTTATTTCAATGTTAAAAGTGGAACTTCATTAGAGCTTTCTCGGCTCACAACCTGCCTCAGTGAAATTAAAACCTGGATGGAGCAGAACTCTTTATAATTAAATTGCAACAAAACTGATCTCCTGCAAATTGAGACTAAAGCGCAAATTAATAAAATGAGCTCCTTCCCATTTAATCTTGGCGGTGATCTCATCAGACCTGCCTCTACTGCAAAGAATCTTGGTGTTGTTTTTGATTCCTCCTTTTCTTTTTCTGCCCACATAAACCACATTAAGAAACCTTCTTACTTTCACCACTTTCACATATCCTGTGTTTGCTCCTTCCTGTCCTTTTCTAATGCTGAGAAACTTGTCCATGCTTTTATCACATCCTGCATCGATTATTGTAACTCGCTGCTGGCAGGTGCCCCTTCTAATCTTATATCACAGCTCCAGCTTATTCAAAACTCAGCTGCAAGAGTCCTTACTCGAGCCAGCAGCAGCGAGCACATCACACCCATCCTGCTCCGCCTTCGCTGGCTCCCTGTGTCTTACAGAATCGAATATAAAATCCTACTAATAACCTACAAAGCCTTAAACGACCTTGCACCAAACTACATCAGTGACCTTCTCCATCACTATGTGCCTGTCCGCCTACTAAGGTCCTCTGATTCTGGCAAACTTGTTGTGCCCCACACTAATCTACACTCCATGGGTGACAGGGCCTTCAGCTGTATAGCGCCCAGACTCTGGAATGACCTACCGAAATTAATCAAGTCAGCTGACTCAATGAATTCTTTTAAAAAACAACTCAGAACTCATCTGTTCAGGAAGGCTTTTAGCTCTACTTGAATTTATTACCCTTCTTTCATTTTACCTCTCTGTCAGGATGCTCATGTAACCTATCTGTGTGTGTGTGTGAGACCATCAATTATGTTGTCTGTTAGGCTTTTTCTCTGAATTTACTGTCTTAATCTTCTTTATTTATTTATCTGGTTTGAAAAATGCTATATACTGTATACCCTGCTGTTTTATCTTAAACTCTGTGAAGTGCCTTGAGCATGGGAAAGGCACTATATAAATATAATGTATTATTATTATTATTATTATTATTCTTATTAAGTCGGTGTTTGTGTTGTAATTACTTAGTATGTTTTCTTTAATTTTTCACTTAAGTTGACACTTAAGTCTTTAATCTGCCTCAAGAATGATTTAAGATATGAAGAGGTATGAAAGATGGAGAAGGTGGTAGGGATGAGAATGGCGCCCATACGCATGTGCCACACAGCCACCCTGTTGGCCGCTGCTGAGAGTTTATTCTACAATAAAATAAAGTAAAATAAAAATAAAAAGTGGAATAACCTTGGAGGTCAATCATCATCCCGAAGGCGAATAGTAGATGTCACCTAGTATATGTGTACCACATTTCAGGTCAATAGTTGAAACGGTTGGTGAGCTACAGGTGATTTAAAATCCTAGGCAGACAAACTAACAGCCAGGGTAGCATATTATATATAAAGATATTAAAACCTACAGTACAATTTTGTTTTTTCACAAATGCTGCATTCAGCTACGTTGCCTTTATGTTCAAACTTGTCCAGAGCATGGCAAAGGCAAGATGATAAAAGAAAGAGCACCAATCTTACAAGACACAATAATAGGCATCATGGAACTGAAAGGCATCCCGGCAGACATTTTTAAAATTTTCATCAATATCTTGCAGATGGAATAGTCAAACATTCACACTGATTATTCACATGCTAATGTTATTATATTCAAAGCTGCAATTTGTGATGATACACCTAAACGCAAGATTTCCTGTTAATCATTTCCTGCTTTTCAATTCTTCTCAATGCACAATGTCATGATTAGTGTTCATTAGTGAAAACTACTGAAGCATTTTCCGCAGAAAATGCAATGTGTTTGAAACTGACCTTGTTTGTTGAATATTTCCTTGGAAATTCTCCATGCGGTCAGCTTGGCCAAACGTTTCCACCAATAATACTTTGCAAGGCAAGTATGAGATTACAGAGCTGTTGCAGTTCTACCCAGTCAATCATATAATGCTGATCCTAGTAGTAAGCTAAAAATTAGGAGAAAACTTGTGAATACATTGAAACACAAAATGTGCACATGGAAGGAAACAGGAAATGTAGTGGTGCCTCACAGCTCAGGTCATATTTTTGGCCACAATATTTGGTCCAATATGGTGGACGTTTCTTGTTAGGGTCACTTAAAAGACCACTGCACTATTATAATTCACTCAAAACTAGTTGAATTTCTCCTTCTCTACCGACTTCAGTGCACTGTGTTGAGTTCAGTGAAGTACCTGAACATTTCTGTGATTTAACCAAACTCGAGGCAACATGAATTGAGCATGGTTCACTCATCACTAGTCCTAAGCATGTAAGTACAATGATATTAGATAGCATCTTTATGATATTTAAAAATGCTTATTTAAACCACTCAAGAAAAACCCAAATCTTTGCATTATTTCACTAAAAGAAATGCCTGTTGCTGTCAGTGCAACATTGTGCAAGTATGTGCATAACTAATCAAGTGGAAAAAACAGAACAGGCATTATATTCATATATTATATGTATATACAGAATATATTTATATTAAAAATCACCTGCTGTTATCGATGTAGCATTGTGCAAGTGCGTGATCTGGACATCTAGTGACAGCTAGTGAGGAAGAGGTTAAACCTGTACATAAAATGTAACACAGTGAAAAAAATTCATCAGACACTATATTCATATACATTTAATCCTGCATGTGCTGAAGGGTACATTAATTCCCCCAGTTTAGGTCACAGGACGCCAGTGATTATCCCAGCAGCACAGGGTGCAAACAGGGTATACGGTATAGCAGGACTTTGCAGGGTTTCGTCAAACAGCCAATCACAAAAGAGTTTACTACATGTAATCCAGTAACAGAAACCTGTTAATAAAGTACTTGTTTAGTCTGAATATAGTAATTTTATATAAATATTTTAATTCAGTGTGATCTGATGAAGGATGCAAAAAAAAGGGATATTGTTTACTTCCCAGCACATCAATTAATTTTCTTAATTCCGAAGTATAACTGACACATTTCTAGTATTTCATTTTAAAACAGGTAGTCATCCTCATTTCAGCACATGCACACGATATTACAGATCAATCTAGAAATGCATGGGCCGAGCATGTAAACCTCATACAGTTGGCACTGAAAGGCAGGAATGACAGCTGTGTACTACCACTCTGCCTATATGTTGAAATATCTTTACTAAAATGACTAAACTTCAGCTTGAATAAAACTAAACATAAACATAACCAAACAATCCAAATGATATGAAAAACTGATATTAAAAAGTAACTAAATTCTACTCCCCTACAGTCTTGCAAGTCTTTCTACAGTACACAATACTGGACATTTTACTACTGTGAAGATACAAAAGCAGTTAAACCTTGTAGATGGAAACATTACATAATAAAATATGAATAATTCTTTAAAATTACCCAAATTGTGTTTTAGAAGAATCTTACTCATTTGCAGGTACCCATGCACCTTTACCATTGGCCACATCAAGATTTAGTAGAAAACTAAATATTTTAACTGGTAGGCATCTTTAATGCTAAGAGGTTGATTCAGGCCAGAATATTTGAAAAGTTACAATTTTTTAAAGCCTCTCTTGAAAATCAGGGATAGAAAAACATATATCATTGGGTTGAATGCAGAATTAAAGAAAGTTTGTTTTAGCAAAAATTTGTACACTTCTTTTGAAAAACCTAAATCAGTAAAAGAGCTAAGTAAATAATAAAGATACACAATCAACAGCATCATTTAAAAACACAAATGACGATGTTTACAGTTTTATCAGCTATATGCTAAGGTTTTTTTAATCCTTGCATTCTTGTCTGATCTCTAAATCCTCCTTGAACCACAGTGCTCTCCATTGCCTTTGCATCCCTGTTTGGAACAATACAAAAAACAAATATGATTAAAAACAGAAGGAAAAATGTTACATAATTCAAATGTAAAAATTAAGAAAACATTTACTTTATGCTTAGTGCTACTTGCAGAAGAAATCATACAGGTAACGAAAAGCATCAGAAAAACACAGAACATTGACCAAATCCACACATTAATCACCAAAATTAAAATGACTTTAAATGTCACTTTCACAGAGTAAAACAGAAGATAGCAAACAGCTTAATAACGGTCACCAGCAAGAAGGACATTGCGTTAATATCTTTGGTTTATATTTCATTTTTGAAATTTTTTTTGTCAATTTAATGCATGCTTTTCCTGTTTTACAGTTGTTGTGGTTCTTTGACTTCCTATATGTTTTTCATATCATAGATTATAATTGTAATAATTTTTTACTAATCCTGTATAAAATCTTCATTATATCATTTTCTTTGTGTTCTGTTAATTTTTTATACTTATTCTACTTTTATATGATTCCCTGCTTATTTTACCTGTTTACATTTGATTCGTCACAAGCAGGCTAAAAACTAACAACTAAGACCTTAAGTTTGCTCTCATTTTTATTGCTCTTGTCCTTTCTTCAGAAACATTTGGATAACATTTTTTGAATATAAATTTGTTTTTTGTTTGTTCTTGAATTTTTGCCGTCTTGTGACATATGACCTATTAAATAGTTCTGCCTGTTCTTTTTTATACTATTTTTAGTATTTTTGGTGAAATAAATTGGAGTTTGTTTTGTATTTGGGCTTGTTTGATTTTATTGAAGTAATTTTCAACAAATCACTTAAACTATTATTTAATTAGTTTGGGAGCTCACAGTCCATTTTTCAGTTCTATCTATCTATCTATCTATCTATCTATCTATCTATCTATCTATCTATCTATCTATCTATCTATCTATCTATCTATCTATCTATCTATCTATCTATCTATCTATCTATCTATCTATAAACCAGAATCATAACAAATAGTAAATGCACAAGTAATAAGTGACTAAACTAATTGTAAAACATTACAATTTTCAGTTCTTCTTGACGTTAATGAATGAACAAACTTTTCAAGATTGTGTAGATTTATAAATGGTGTTAATTTTGCAATATGGAGAAAGCAGAAAAAATGACACGACTAAAGCTTATAGTGCAGGCTACTTAATAACTTGTCAACTGAGGTTTGGTCTGACATTTTTCTGAGGCTGCAGGTTTTCTTCTCTTAGCTTGAATTGCAATACCTCTTCTATTCACAAGATGGAGTAGTGAACTATGGAATAAATCCATCATATGTATAGTATGCTTTTACCTGTGTCGTCAATGACTCAGTCACCACAGTTCTATTAGCAGATAAGTATGACATGCAGAATAAATACTTTTTCTAGGAATAAATGGAATGGTTTGATTTTGTTGAAGTGGCTCGCCTGTGATTTGGATTCATTCTTCATTGCTGAGCAACATTGATAAGACTTTAAAGTAGTAAAATATTGGCAAAAGATAAAATCAAAGAATTCATATTTTCACAGTCAGACAAAACTTTACATTTTTACATTACATTTTTCAAGCCAGACTTTTGATATTTGCAGAAGTCAGTTAAAATCTGCATGCAGTTACTTGGCACTACTAATAACATGCTTTACTTGAAGTCCACATGCATGCATTTTGAACAGGAAAAATACTGTGCAAATAAAAATAATGCAAAGATAAGATGCAATCAATGTATACTATTGCAAAGAAAATGAACTACCGAAGCCCAAAGATGGAAAAATCGCAGGGGTTTTCGATTCCTTATTTACAACCTAATAATATCTACAAAATAAAATTAGACGAAGAATCAGAAATGTGCACTTGTAGGTTAGTTAATTATGATGTAATTATGTTGTATCTGTGATCTTTGCCAGGTCAGGGTGCTTTGCTTTATTGCCACTTCATTCATAACCTATGCATTCAGCAAGCATTCATATCTACAGTATACTGTATACAGTATAGTCAACTATTGAGTTTCTAACAATAGGTTAATAAAAAATACTTAACAAACAGAAGGAGGACAGGAGAGAATTAAGGGTGTTTTAGAATGCCAGATTTAATGCTATAATACCAGGGTGTCCAGTTATGCTTATAAGGAAAGAGCTTTACTGTTTTTTTTGTCCCCTGGATAAGCTTTGTCTACTCAGAATCTTTTACTAATATAACCAAACATATATGACGAGTGTTGGTGTGTGCTCTTTAGCATGTTCTAATGGACAGGTACACTTTAGACTTCAGCCCCTAAGCCATAAATTGGATTAAACTGTTAAATAAATGGCTGGATGCAGGTGTAAACAAATCATGAACAGAATGAGCCACATAAATATGTTACAAAGAAGATTAATTTCTTTACTGCGCCTGCTAAAATTGAAACTTGGGGTGAATCTCACTGTTAGATTGTAATAAAATCATTGAGCCAAAGTTTCTGTCTAGACATTACCAGTCTGTCTGCACTTTTACATACGACCCCCCTGTGGACAATTGGAAGGACAGCAGTCATATCTAGAAAGTGTTGGGGTGCCGGCTGGTCACCCCTTTAAATCCACGAAAAAAAAGATAAATAAAAAGAACACTTGATGGCATTTATAACAGTAAGGAAACAGGGTAAACTAAAAGAGATCTTAGTCTTCTCTTAACAGAAGTCAATCGGGTCATTTTCAGGAACTCCGTGCTGATTGCAATGAGAGTCCAATCTGAGACATCATTCTCCTGGGCATCTGTTCTTTTATGGTCCATTAGAGACCCAGTCAATTGTCCTCATTGGGCATCTTCTTGCTGTTGTGGATGAAAGTAGAGACAAGAATATAAGCATTTGCACCCCCTCTCGCCCTGGGGTGGTATTACATACCTATGATATACATGGAAGGTGGTCTTCTGATGTGTATGTACAAAAAAATAAACACTGCAGTGATGCTTTTAAACAATTACAACAATGCAGAATTTAAAGTACCATTAACTGTTGTTATTGTTGTTAACCCAGTTACACAGAAGGATCCATCCATCCATTATCCAACCCGCTATATCCTAACTAAAGGATCATGGGGGTCTGCTGGAGCCAATCCCAAGGTGCAAGGCAGGAAACAAACCCCGGGCAGGGCGTCACAGGGCACAGGGCACACACACTAGGGACAATTTAGAATCGCCAATGCACCTAACCTGCATGTCTTTGGACTGTGGGAGGAAACCGGAGCACCAGAAGAAACCCACACAGACGGGGAGAACATGCAAACTCTATGCAGGGAGGACCCAGGAAGCAAACCCGGGTCTTCTAACTGTGAGGCAGCAGCACTACCCACTGCGCCACTGTGCCACCCAGAAGGATCCTTTTTGTACAAATCATAAGTGAGGTAGATGGGACTGGGTTGGGCACCAGCATCCAGCAGAAGATAAACAATCCAGGATAAATTCAGGTGTTGAACCAAGTCCTGTTGAGGCAAAGAGTTCACAAACCCACTCAATGGTTTGGTGTTGTTCTCCAAACTGATACTCATAGATGTAGATGGTATGTCAAGTGAGAGTAAAGTAGAAGATGTAACTATCTTAGTTCACAGTCTGAACAGGCTGTTCCTTGTCAAAAAAATGCTGTGCTGGTATGTAACACCAGCTTCCCCTGGTTGATCCATGCCCTATTTAACTTAACTCTTCTTCTTCTTCTACTTTCGGCTGCTCCTGTTAGGGGTTGCCACAGCGGATCATCTTCTTCCATATCTTTCTGTCCTCTGCATCTTGTTTGTTACACCCATCACCTGTATGTCCTCTCTGACCACATCCATAAACCTTCTCTTAGGCGTTCCTCTTTTCCTGTTCCCTGGCAGCTCTATGCTTAGCATCCTTCTCCCAATATACCCAGCATCTCTCCACTGCACATGTCCAAACCAACGCAATCTCGCCTCTCTGACTTTGTCTCTTAACTGTTCGACTTGAGCTGACCCTCTAATGTACTCATTTCTAATCCTATCCATCCTCGTCACACCCAGTGCAAATCTTAGCATCTTTAACTCTGCTACCTTCAGATTTGTCTCCTGCTTTCTGGTCAATGCCACCGTCTCCAACCAAAATAACAAAGCTGGTCTCACTACCATGCTGTAGACCTTCCCTTTCACTCTTGCTGATATCGGTCTGTCACAAATTTCTCCTGACACTTTTCTCCACCCATTCCACCCTGCGTGCACTATTCTTTTTCACCTCTCTTCCACAATCCCCATTACTCTGTACTGTTGATCCCAAGTATTTAAACTCATCCACCTTCGCCAACTCTACTCCCTGCATCCTCACAATTCCACTGACCTCCCTCTCATTTACACACATGTATTCTGTCTTGTTCCTACTGACCTTCATTCCTCTCCTCTCTAGAGCATATCTCCACCTCTCCAGGGTCTCCTCAACCTACTCCCTACTATCGCTACACATCACAATGTCATCAGCAAACATCGTAGTCCACAGGGACTCCTGTCTAATCTTGTCTGTCAACCTGTCCATCACCATTGCAAATAAGAAAGGGCTTAGCGTCGATTCCTGATGTAATCCCACCTCCAACTTGAATTTATCCATCACTCCTACTGCAGACCTCACCACGGTCACACTTCCCTCGTACATATCCTGTACAACTGTTGTGTACTTCTTTGCCACTCCCAACTTCCTCATACAATACCACAGCTCCTCTCGAGGCACCCTGTCAAATGCTTTCTCCAGGTCCACGAAGACACAATGGAGCTCCTTCTGACCTTCTCCAAACTTCTCCATCAACATCCTCAGAGCAAACATCGCATCTGTGGAGCTCTTTCTTGGCATAAAACCATACTGCTGCTCACTAATCATCACCTCACTTCTTAACCTAGCTTCCACTACTCTTTCCTATAACCTCATGCTGTGGCTCATCAATTTTATTCTACTGTAGTTACTGCAGTCCTGCACATCCCCCTTATTCTTAAATATCTCCACCAGTACACTTCTTCTCCACTCCTCAGGCATCCTCTCACTTTCCAAGATTTCGTTAAAAAATCTGGTTAAAAATGCCACTGCCATCTCTCCTAAACACCTCCATGTTTCCATAGATATGTCATCTGGAACAACGGCTCAACATACTCTCCTCGCTTGTGAGTACGTTTCCATCTTTATCCTTTATCACCCTAACCTGCTGCACGTCTTTCCCAGATCTGTCCCTTTGTCTAGCCAATCGGTACAGGTCCTTTTCTCCCTCCTTAGTGTCCAACCTGTCATACAACTCATCATATGCCTTTTCTTTAGCCTTCACCACCTCTCTCTTCACCTTGCGCCTTATCTCCAGGTACTCTTGTCTACTTTCTGCATCTCTCTGACTATCCCACTTCTTCTTTGCCATCCTCTTCCTCTGTATACTATCCTGTATTTCCTCATTCCACCACCAGGTTTCCTTTTCCTCCTTCCAGACGTCACACCAGTGGTGAACCAGCCTTACCCAACTCAAGGATAATATGGGTAATTGAGGGAATAAGTCAAGTTTTTTGGTCCCAAACTGTTACAGACAACACTCTGTAAATAAAGAAGAGACTTGAGCCGTCATTAGATAGATAGATAGATAGATACTTTATTAATCCCAAGGGGAAATTCACATAATCCAGCAGCAGTATACTGATACAAAGAAACAATATTAAATTAAATAGTAATAAAAATGAAAAGAATTAAAATAAAATTAATGTTCGATTTACTCCCGGTGGAATTGAAGAGTCGCATAGTGTGGGGAGGAACGATCTCCTCAGTCTGTCAGTGGAACAGGACAGTGACAAAAGTCTGTCACTGAAGCTACTCCTCTGCCTGGAGATGACACTGTTAAGTGGATGCAGTGGATTCTTCATGATTGACAGGAGTTTGCTTAGTGCCCGTCGCTCTGCCACAGATGTCAAACTGTCCAACTTTAATCCTACAATAGAGCCTGCCTTCTTAACAAGTTTGTCCAGGCCTGAGGCGTCTTTCATCTTTATACTGCCACCCCAGCACACCACCGCGTAGAAGAGGGCACTCGCCACAACCGTCTGGTAGAACATCTGCAGCATCTTACTGCAGATGTTGAAGGATGCCAACCTTCTCAGAAAGTATATTCTGCTCTGAGCTTTCTTACATAGAGCATCAGTATTGGCAGTCCAGTCCAATTTGTCATCCAGCTGCACTCCCTGATATTTATAGGTATGCACCCTCTGCACACAGTCACCTCTGATGATCACAGGGTCCATGAGGGGCCTGGGCCTCCTAAAATCCACCACCAGCTCCTTGGTCTTGCTGGTGTTAAGGTGTAAGTGGTTTGAGTCGCACCATTTAACAAAGTCTTTGATTAACTTTCTGTACTCCTCCTCCTGCCCACTCCTGATGCAGCCCACAATAACAGTGTCATCAGCGTATATAATTTAACTGCAGTCTTGATGTAATTTATTTACACCAACAGATGGAGTGCTCACATGCCTTCCTCACAACATCATGGAAGACTGGGGAATTCTAACAGAACACTGTCTTTTTATTTAGGTGAATTTACAAAACACATTTGAATATATTTACATTTTCACCATTTACCATACAGATAAATGGTATACTCCAAAAATACCCAGTATGTTTTACATTGCATATTTTGATTGGGTAGGAACTACCTTGTATTGGTATTACAGCTAATTCATTCATTTTCCAACCCGCTTAGTCCTGGACAGGGTCATGGGGGCTGCTGGAGCTCTTTCTAGCTAGCATAGGGCACAAGGCAGGAAGAAACCCTGGAGAGGGTGCCAGTTCATCACAGAGTGAACACACACACCCCCAAACCACACACTATGGCCAATTTAGGATCACTAAATCAACTTACCTGCATGTTTTTGGAAGAAACCCACACAGACATACATGCAAACTCCATGCAGGGAGTTATTCACTTATTATTAAATTAATGCATTATGAAGGATGGCCGGCCATATATTCTGGCCCACACCTCCCAGCTGCCAGATGGAGCCCTCCCAGCAGCATGGAGGTTCCCCGAATTCCAGCAGGGCCTCATGGACCTTGTAGTTTTTATAAACAACCCTGTTGGATACCATGGGGACCACCAGGAGCCCCTGTAGGGAGGCTTGGGGAGTGCTATGTGCCCTATAACCCGGAAGTACATCCTGAAAAGAACTTTGTATCTGACCCGGAAGTGGTAAGGAATCTCATGGACTGTATGCTGGATTCACTTCCTGGTCAGGAAATATAAAAGGACCATTGGAAATCCCAGACGCTGAGCTGAGCTGGGAGGAAGGGTGGCTAAGTGTCTGGAAGAGGAAGAGAGTATTGTATTAGTTGTTGAGTATTGTATGAGTAATGTGGAGTGGAGGGTGCTTAGTGCACATTATTATAATAAAAATAATAAGTATTGGTGTTTAGCGTGGTACCTGAGGGTCCAAGGGAGAAATAGCACCCCCTACTGCTACAGCATATATATATATATATATATATATATATATATATATATATATATATATATATATATATATATATTATACTAATAAAAGGCAAAGCCCTCACTCACTCACTCACTCACTCACTCACTCACTCACTCACTGACTCATCACTAATTCTCAAACTTCCCGTGTAGGTAGAAGGCTGAAATTTGGCAGGTTCATTCCTTACAGCTTCCTTACAAAAGTTGGGCAGGTTTTATATCGAAATTCTACGCGTAATGGTCATAACTGGAAGCTGTTTTCTCCATTTACTGTAATGGAGATGATCTTGAACGCCGTGGGGGCGGAGTTTCGTGTGACATCATCACGCCTCCCACGTAATCACGCAGTACATAGAAAACCAGGAAGACCTCCAAAAGCGCTGAAGAAAACATGCATTATATAATTGAGAAGGCAGCGAAACAATAAGAAGCGGCGAGTGACATATACAACCATATTCATGAGTTCTGCTACTTCGGAAACAAAGCACGATGTAAACCTACACTTTAAATTAAGTTCATAGACAGGCTTCCGCTGGCGTTTGTAATTTAGTGCCTGCCCATATAAGGCCGTCCGTCAGCGGCAATCCAATAGCAAACTCCCACTAAATATTCACGGGTGAAGGACTGTGCTTATGGAGAGGAAGATGAGATGGTCAGGGTGGTGTTTGACACAAACTCAGCGAAACTGCGAGAGAAAGGACTAAGGTAACATTAAATACAGCCATGGACATAGCACGAGATGGCACCAGCACAGCTGGGAACCTTCGATGCATGTACACCGAGTGGCTCACGTGAACTGGCGAGTGCACAGATAAAAGCAACAGTTCCAAAGAGCTGAACAAAACCGAATTACACAATTGAAAAGGCAGCAAAAATATGAAGCGTCTGATACAAGCATATTCATAAATCCAGCTACTGCGGAAACAAAGCACATGGTGGAAAAAGTCAATGTCCCGCTAAAGGAAGACAGTGTAAAAAACCCGTGCATGCAGTGTGTCAGGTCTCAGATAAAGAAGAAGACGAGCTGTTTATTGATGCAGTAAGAAACGAATCGATGAATGAAACCTGTCATCTTTACAACGATTGACAAACACGGAATGTAACTTGAACACAACACATCCTACAAATACGAACCTGATTGAAAGAAATAATGATAATCAAATCCTTGATGACAGCAACACTCAGTAACACTCACAAAACAAATACTGTATATTGACAGTCATGTTACGTTATTTTTAAAATGTTCCCTTTTCTTTTCTAGCTTTTTAACACACTACTTCTCCGCTATATATGCGGGTATATATATATATGTATATATATATATATATCCCGATCTACATACTCGAATAATGGATACTTTATTCGCCATCAATGATTGTTTTGGTAAAGCCATACTCAGTGTATTCATTAGATGAACGGTAAAAAGTAAGAGCGAGGTGAGGATGACTTATTGAGGCATGCAGGCTGTAGCGCGTCAACTCTATCTGAATTGCGATCACATTTGAAAAAATATATCTTTTCAAGTTCTATTTAGTCCATATGTGTCAAACTCAAGGGCGCGGGCCACATCCGCCCGTGTAATTATATCCGCCCGAGATCATTTTATATACTGTATTATTGTTATTAATGGCCCTGGTATATGAAGCGCTGGTAACACAATAAACTACAGATCCCATAATGCAATGCAACGCTTCAGCTGCCTTGCAAAGAACACTTACCACGTTAATCAAGTCTAGCTTATGATGCTGCAAGTTATTGCGAAGCTAGCTCACACGATGCTGAAGAGAAAAGTTGATTCTGAAAATAGAGCCTTTAAAAACCGATGGGAGGCTGAGTATATGTTTACTGAACCCGTGTGTCTCATTTGTGGAGCTAATGTGGCTGTAATTACAGAATTTAATCTAAGACGGCACTATGAGACAAAACATCAGGGTAACCTGAATGCAATGCAGAAGATACAGAAAGCAGAAGAATTAAATAAGAATCTGACACTTCAGCGGACGTTTTTACCCGTGCACAATCACAAAGTGATTTCAAGTGAAGCTGCTTTTATGGGAGACACAAATGCACCAGTGCAACCCTGTTGCCAAGTAATGTTAAACCAAGTCGTCACTACGGTGTTCCCAAATACGCACTTTGCTGATAAACTGAGCGCACTGCGCACTGAGTTTACGCGCTTTGGTGACTTTGAAGAACAAAAAGTCCGTCTACATGCGGCTCGAACCTTGTGCATGTTTGGTAGCACATATCTGTGTGAGAAGCTCTTCTCAGTGATAAAGACTAACAAAACAGCACACAGGAGTCGCCTCACTGATGAGCACCTGCAATCCATCCTGAGAATCTCCACAACACAGAACCTCACACCAAACAGAAACGAACCTGTTGCCAAAAAAGATGCCAGGCGTCCAGCTCTAAAATGACATATGAGCAAAGACAACTGAATGATTTGATTTGTTATTGCTGAAAGGAACACATTTTATTTATATTTCCAGGTTTTGTTATGCAGCATGTTCATATTTGAATTTGTATAATTTTGACAGGATATATTTTTATGGAGAGCAAAATATTATAAGTTGTTTAAGGTTTGAGTTGATTTATTCAGGAATAATATTCCTGTCTGTTTTACCATTCCTACCAAAGATATTTCTGTCGACTAAATAAAAATTCCTTCTATTTAAAATTTAAAAAGAACTTGAACAAATACGATAGTTCATATTATCCACGCAGACTTGCACGTAAGAGCGGGAGTTATCCGTTTTAACAAGCAGCGTATTGCACTGATACGAAATAGCTGTGTGTGTATATATGTACATATGTATGTATATGTATATATATGTATTTTTGTGTATATATGTGTGTGTATGTATGTATGTGTGTATATATGTAGATATATATGTGTGTATGTATATATGTATGTATATATGTGTATATATGTGTAGATGTATAGATATGTATATATATATATGTTTATGTGTGTGTAAATAAATAAATAAATAAATAAATAAATATATATATATATATATATATATATATATATGACAACAACACTCATCACTCACAACAGTGACAAAACAATTACATTGACAATCATGTTACGTTATTTTCAAAATGTTTCCTTTTCTTTTCATTGCTTCTTTAACACACTACTTCTCCATAAGCGTGGGTATTTTGCTAGTATATATATATATATATATATATATATATATATATATATATATATATATATACAGTGGTGTGAAAACTATTTGCCCCTTCCTGTTTTCTTATTCTTTTGCATGTTTGTCACACAAAATGTTTCTGATCATCAAACACATTTAACCATTAGTCAAATATAACACGAGTAAACACAAAATGCAGTTTTTAAATGATGGTTTTTATTATTTAGGGAGAATAAAATACAAACCTACATGGCCCTGTGTGAAAAAGTAATTGCCCCCTTGTTAAAAAATAACCTAACTGTGGTGTATCACACCTGAGTTCAATTTCCGTAGCCACCCCCAGGCCTGATTACTGCCACACCTGTTTCAATCAAGAAATCACTTAAATAGGAGCTGCCTGACACAGAGAAGTTGACCAAAAGCACCTCAAAAGCTAGACATCATGCCAAGATCCAAAGAAATTCAGGAACAAATGAGAACAGAAGTAATTGAGATCTATCAGTCTGGTAAAGGTTATAAAGCCATTTCTAAAGCTTTGGGACTCCAGCGAACCACAGTGAGAGCCATTATCCACAAATGGCAAAAACATGGAACAGTGGTGAACCTTCCCAGGAGTAAGGATGGGTATCGTTTAGGTTTTATCCGATACCGGTGCCAAAACGGTACTTTTGAAACGGTGCCGGTGCTTAAACGGTGCTCGAACCGTGCTTAAACAAATTAAGAACACAAACTTCGGCCCAAAACCTCTTGCTTTTATTTTTCCCAGTAATTTTTAAACAAAATTATAACAAACCTAGCCCTTTCTGTCAATAAAACATAACTTCTTTGGTTGGAACCAGTGCTTAAATAATTGAAAACACAAACTTTGTCATGAAACCTGTGATGTTTAGCAGTTTTTTTGCAAGAAGATAATCATATTAGCCTTTTCTGGAGCTATACGGCATCGCTCTTGGCTGATGGCATGCCCAGCACAAGAGAAAACTCTTTCAGAATGCGTTGATGACGCTGGGACACATAAATAAAACATATAAACCAGTTCCCAGAATAAACAGAAAATACATTTGAATTTTCATTAATTTTTTTTCTTCCAGATAAAAAATAAAAACATATAGCTCACCTTTTATTCAAATATAGTTTACTTATAATATTTAGAGAAGACTTACAAAGCTAAGCAGCTATGAACATATTAACCTTTACAGTATTATACAGTCTATTTTTTTATGTAAGAGTAATACATTTTTCACCTGAATGATGGTGACTCCACCGTTGAAAATGGATGGAGATCTTTGACTATAAATTTTGTCACTGCCCTATGAATTTCGTCCACTTTTTCTTTCGTCATTTTAGCCTTTTTGGCCAGGGTGAAGGGAGTATCTGCCATCAAACAGGAAGACAGCCGCATGTAACTACGACGGTGTTTGCTATTTCACCTTACATGCATTAATGTAATAACGTGGTTAGCCTACTCAACGTAAATTGCACGAACAACATTAAGCTACTCAACCAGAGAAGAACGGGTGCTGCTGCCATCATCATCATCAGTTATCATTTCTGCTACACTGGCAGGGCTAGGGGCCGGACTCTCCTCCTCGGGTTCTTGGATGTTGCTAATTCTGAGAACAGGCACCACACCCGCAGTAGATGTGCTCGGTGTGATGTCTTGCTGCAAGTTATCAAATGCGGTACATTTTTCGGCTTTTAAAAAAACTCCATGCAACGCCATGTGTTTCATTAGATTTGAGGTGTTACCTCCTTTGCACATTATTACCTTTAAGCATTTGTTGCAGGCTGCTGAGTTTATATCTTTTGCTGTGAAGTACAGCCACACTCGATTGCGCTTCGGCATTTTAGCTCTGCTCTAAAAAAAAAACCAGTACATACCTGGGCCCGCCTACTATCCTTGGAAAGGAAGTGATTGGCTAGATTTCTCAGGGAAAAAGCACCGAAATGAAGCACCGAATTGTGCGCTGCTTTTCGGTCTGGTTACTACCGTTCATGTCAGCACCGGTTCCACAATGGCACCGGACACCGGTACCCATCCCTACCCAGGAGTGGCCGGCCGACCAAAATTACCCCAAGAGCACAGAGACGACTCATCCGAGAGATCACAAAAGACCCCAGGACAACGTCTAAAGAACTGCAGGCCTCACTTGCCTCAATTAAGGTCAGTGTTCACGACTCCACCATAAGAAAGAGACTGGGCAAAAACGGTCTGCATGGCAGATTTCCAAGATGCAAACCACTGTTAAGCAAAAAGAACATTAGGGTTTGTCTCAATTTTGCTAAGAAACATCTCAATGATTGCCAAGACTATTGGGAAAATACCTTGTGGACTGATGAGACAAAAGTTGAACTTTTTGGAAGGCAAATGTCCCGTTACATCTGGCGTAAAAGGAACACAGCATTTCAGAAAAAGAACATCATACCAACAGTAAAATATGGTGGTGGTAGTATAATGGTCTGGGGTTGTTTTGCTGCTTCAGGACCTGGAAGTCTTGCTGTGATAGATGGAACCATGAATTCTACTGTCTACCAAAAAATCCTGAAGGAGAATGTCCGGCCATCTGTTCGTCAACTCAAGCTGAAGCGATCTTGGGTGCTGCAACAGGACAATGACCCAAAACACACCAGCAAATCCACCTCTGAATGGCTGAAGAAAAAAAAAATAAAGACTTTGGAGTGGCCTAGTCAAAGTCCTGACCTGAATCCAATTGAGATGCTATGGCATGACCTTAAAAAGGTGGTTCATGCTAGAAAACCCTCAAATAAAGCTGAATTACAACAATTCTGCAAAGATGAGTGGGCCAAAATTCCTCCAGAGCGCTGTAAAAGACTCATTGCAAGTTATCGCAAACGCTTGATTGCAGTTATTGCTGCTAAGGGTGGCCCAACCAGTTATTAGGTTCAGGGGGCAATTACTTTTTCACACAGGGCCATGTAGGATTGGATTTTTTTTTCTCCCTAAATAATAAAAACCATCATTTAAAAACTGCATTTTGTGTTTACTTGTGTTATATTTGACTAATGGTTAAATGTGTTTGATGATCAGAAACATTTTGTGTGACAAACATGCAAAAGAATAAGAAATCAGGAAGGGGGCAAATATTTTTTCACACCACTGTATATATATATAGATAGATATATATATATATATATAGATAGATATGAGAACAACACTCATATCAATGACAAAACAATTACATTAACAATCATGTTACGTTATTTTTAAAATTTTTCCTTTTCTTTTTCGTACCTTCTTTAACACACTACTTCTCCGCTGCGAAGCGCAGGTATTCTGCTAGTATATATATATATATATATATATATATATATAAAACAGTAAAAATTCACATCAATAGTAATAAAATACATGCAATTACACCTGATTCTAATGCAAAATAATTGCACAGTATACAAAAGAGTACTTCACATGCTATGGTTGGCTGGGGACAGCGACACTGTTACCGTTTTGCTCTCCAGTCGCACTGCTGTGCAGTTCTGTATCAGCATTGCAACATACAGTGTCACCAAAGTGTGTTGTTACTTCTTGCCGCGGTCCACTTTTTTTCTAACTTATAAATGAATCCACCCATCCATCCCAAGATGCCAAAACATAAGTGTAAATTTGTGATGAATATTCCAGCAAATGGACATTTATCAAACAAGGCAGAAGCTGTTTTGAAGCAAACTGTGGTGAATTTAATTGCACTTTCAGCTAATAATTTTCAAATTTTACTTTTGTTTTCCTCATAACCCATTAAAAGCCGTGGTTTATGTTTTTAACTTATGTCTCTACTTTTATATAATATATTGGCCTGGGTGTGTAGGTGGCATGTATAAATTTATATATATATATTAATATAGAGAGAGATTTTAAGAGTGTCCCATATTTATAAATTTCTAATCTGGCAGCCCTACATATAACACAAAGCATTTCTTCAGTTGTCAGCCTTTTGGGCTAAGCCCTATACACAGACACCTCCATAAAGCATAGATGATACAATGTTCTCAGTTAGAAAGCACTCCAACTTAATATAATTGACTCAAATTATAAAAAACTTGAACTCAATGAACACACAACTCTCCAGGTGTGACCACTAAGAAACAAAACTCTACACATGTAATTCAGAACCTTGGGATAAATAAATAGGGTCACAGATCTGCTTGTGTGCATTGGAATAATAGATGCAAATACTAAAAGAGCAAGGAGATGAAAGCATGGAAGAAGAAGTGGAAAAGGAAGGGTAAGCACATCAGTATTGGGTAAGATATGGCTAGTTTTGGTGGACCATGTTCTTGTTCATGGCTTGTCCATAAGAGAGGCTAGTGAAAGAGTCTAGCCAAATTTGAGTAGATTCACTGTTACCACAGTATTCAGGGCTTTTCAACAAGAAAACAGGCCAGTTGGTACTGTAAACGGAATAAATGGTTGTCTTACTGCTACGACATGTACTGCACTACGTATTGAACACTGTTTGCATCTATATGTGGCACTAGTTGTGAGAATACATTAGTGTACCATATTCTGTACATAATTGTTCTGCAGTGCTGTACTGTATAACATGCCCTATGAGCTGTTATTTTAGTGTTCCACTTGCACAACTGTTTTTAGCGGGACTGAGAGATGGTAAACAACTGAAGACAGACCTTGGCTGTTGTCAGCTGAGCAGGAGATGGCCATTGTGAACATGATGGATGCCAACAATACAATCTTTTTTCGAGAAGTTCAGTCCAGAGTTGTAAAAGATCAGGATAGCTTTCATGGAATAGACAGAATCAGCATTGTAACATTGACCGCATCCTTAAAAACAACTGAATTAGGGTTAAACAAGTGTACCGTGTTCCCTTTGAAAGAAACTCTGACAAAGAAAAAGCAGTTTGTTAGAATACATGCAAGTAAGTCATATCATAAGTGACATTCAGTAGATGGCCTTCAATGACGATGTGTACTGCAGTTCAATGATTTACTCTGTGTTTAATTTCTACCCGCTTTCATACTGTATAATACTTTATACAACCACCTCCTTTTCTATAGAATATTTAACATTGAGTCAAGGGAACACCCCCACAAGCTCATTTTTGTAAATGAGGCAGGTTTAACCTCACTAAACAGAAGAAGAGGGCAGTCTGTGGGTCAATGCACAAGTCCTTGGTCAAGTCCTAATGGTGTTCTGACATTAGCATTCATGGGGTCTTCCACCGCAATGACACACTAGACTCATACAGCGCAGCCCATCTTCTACATATACTCAATGATCTGCACAGCAGTATCTTGGAATGGGAGCGGAGGCAGCCAGAGCCACAAAATCAGTCACTATAGTTCATTGTTGTCTGTGTCAATGTCAATTTTCACCATACTACTGATATGCGTAAGTGTTTCACTGACAATCCCAGATTCCTAAATCTACTTCTTCCACCCTATGTCCCTTTCCTCAATACCACTGTGTTTTTCTCAGCTTGGCGATGAAAGGTTTATGACCAAGACCCCTATGTATAAGAAAACCTTCTGCAGGTGATGGAGATGCCTATTGGGATACAAAGTGAACTTTATGCAGGGGTGGAAAGGCACATCCACTGCCTGGCCAAAGATAATATTAAATGTAGATGTTGATAAAATCATGTGGTATGACGCAACACAAAGATAGACCCAGAAGAGGAATTATACAGTATAAATGCGTAAGTTAATTATATGCCATTTTGCTTTGAAATTCTCGCTACTGTGTTTTCAGTCCCCCTTTAGGTTATAATAAATTGACCGATTGCTTAAGCACAATTTTAAAAACTGGGCCCATTTTGTTAAAACAGTACACACAATTAGCACAACCTCAAACCCAAGTAGCAGACCAACTCAGATCTTTTGCAAAATGAAACGCTTCAGTCAAAAACTATACAGTTATTTATAAAAATGCTATTTTGTTATCATATTGAACACACATGAGTTATATGATCTAACTAGCAGAATACCCGCGCTTTGCAGCGGAGAAGTAGTGTGTTAAAGAAGTTATGAAAAAGAAAAGGAAACATTTTTAAAAATAACGTGAGATGATTGTTAATGTAATTGTTTTGTCATTGATATGAGTGTTGTTGTCATATCTATCTCTATATATATATATCTATATATATATATTGCAAAATACCCGTGCTTGGCAGCGGAGAAGTAAAAAAAAAAAGGAAACATTTTAATAATAACGTAACATGATTGACAATGTAATTGTTTTGTCATTGTCATGAGTGTTGCTGGCATATATATATATATATATATATATATATATATATATATATATATATAT